>NC_079168.1:6527860-6602860 GCF_947568905.1 Ostrea edulis
CCTACACACTCAGTGTACAAGATTAACATACACACCCAGTGTACAAGATTAACCTACACATCCAATATACAAGATTAACCTACACACCCCAGTGTACAAGATTAACATACATACAGTGTACAAGATTAACATACACTCTCAGTGTACAAGATTAACATACACTCCCAGTGTACAAGATTAACCTACACATCCAATATACAAGATTAACCTACACATCCCAGTGTACAAGATTAACATACATACAGTGTACAAGATTAACATACACACTCAGTGTACAAGATTAACATACACACCCAGTGTACAAGATTAACCTACACTCCCCAGTGTACAATATTAACATACACACCCCAGTGTACAAGATTAACCTACACATCCAATATACAAGATTAACCTACACACCCAGTGTACAAGATTAACATACACATCCCAGTGTACAAGATTAACATACACACCCAGTGTACAAGATTAACCTACACACCCAGTGTACAAGATTAACCTACACACCCCAGTGTACAAGATTAACATACACATCCCAGTGTACAAGATTAACATACACTCCCAGTGTACAAGATTAACCTACACATCCAATATACAAGATTAACCTACACATCCCAGTGTACAAGATTAACATACATACAGTGTACAAGATTAACATACACATCCCAGTGTACAAGATTAACATACACACCCCAGTGTACAAGATTAACCTACACAGTCAGTGTACAAGATTAACATACACTCCCAGTGTACAAGATTAACCTACACATCCAATATACAAGATTAACCTACACATCCCAGTGTACAAGATTAACATACATACAGTGTACAAGATTAACATACACATCCCAGTGTACAAGATTAACATACACACCCCAGTGTACAAGATTAACCTTCACACCCCAGTGTAAAAGATTAACCTACACACCCAGTATACAAGATTAACCTACACACCCAGTATACAAGATTAACCTACACACCCAGTGTACAAGATTAACCTTCACACCCAGTGTACAAGATTAACCTTCACACCCAGTGTACAAGATTAACATACACACCCAGTATACAAGATTAACCTTCACACCCAGTGTACAAGATTAACCTACACACCCAGTGTACAAGATTAACATACACACCCAGTGTACAAGATTAACATACACACCCAGTGTACAAGATTAACATACACACCCAGTATACAAGATTAACCTTCACACCCAGTGTACAAGATTAACATACACACCCAGTGTACAAGATTAACATACACACCCAGTGTACAAGATTAACATACACACCCAGTGTACAAGATTAACCTACACAGTCAGTGTACAAGATTAACATACACATCCCAGTGTACAAGATTAACATACACATCCCAGTGTACAAGATTAACACACACACCCAGTGTACAAGATTAACCTACACACCCCAGTGTACAAGATTAACATACACACCCAGTGTACAAGATTAACATACACATCCCAGTGTACAAGATTAACATACACTCCCAGTGTACAAGATTAACCTACACATCCAATATACAAGATTAACCTACACATCCCAGTGTACAAGATTAACATACATACAGTGTACAAGATTAACATACACATCCCAGTGTACAAGATTAACATACACACCCCAGTGTACAAGATTAAGCTACACAGTCAGTGTACAAGATTAACATACACATCCCAGTGTACAAGATTAACATACACACCCCAGTGTACAAGATTAACCTACACAGTCAGTGTACAAGATTAACATACACATCCCAGTGTACAAGATTAACATACACATCCCAGTGTACAAGATTAACACACACACCCAGTGTACAAGATTAACCTACACACCCCAGTGTACAAGATTAACATACACACCCAGTGTACAAGATTAACATACACATCCCAGTGTACAAGATTAACATACACACCCCAGTGTACAAGATAAACATACACACCCCAGTGTACAAGATTAACCTACACACCCAGTGTACAAGATTAAACTACACATTCCAGTGTACAATATTAACATACACACTCCAGTGTACAAGATTAACACAAACATCCAGTGTACAAGATTAACATACACACCCAGTGTACAAGATTAACCTACACATCCAGTGTACAAGATTAACACAAACATCCAGTGTACAAGATTAACATACACACCCAGTGTACAAGATTAACCTACACATCCAGTGTACAAGATTAACACAAACATCCAGTGTACAAGATTAACATACACACCCCAGTGTACAAGATAAACATACACACCCCAGTGTACAAGATAAACATACACACCCCAGTGTACAAGATTAACCTACACACCCAGTGTACAAGATTAAACTACACATTCCAGTGTACAATATTAACATACACACTCCAGTGTACAAGATTAACCATCACACCCGGTGTACAAGATTAACCATCACACCCCAGTGTACAAGATTAACCATCACACCCCAGTGTACAAGATTAACCATCACACCCGGTGTACAAGATTAACCATCACACCCCAGTGTACAAGATTAACATACACAACCAGTGTACAAGATTAACATACACACCCAGTGTACAATATTAACATACACATCCAGTGTACAAGATTAACATACACACCACAGTGTACAAGATTAACATACACACCCAGTGTACAAGATTAACACAAACATCCAGTGTACAAGATTAACCTACACATCCAGTATACAAGATTAACATACATAGTCAGTGTACAAGATTAACCTACACACCCCAGTGTAAAAGATTAACATACACACCCAGTGTACAAGATTAACCTTCACACCCAATGTACAAGATTAACACAAACATCCAGTGTTCAAGATTAACCTACACACCCAGTGTACAAGATTAACATACACACCCCAGTGTAAAAGATTAACATACACACCCAGTGTACAAGATTAACCTTCACACCCAATGTACAAGATTAACACAAACATCCAGTGTACAAGATTAACATACACACTCAGTGTACAAGATTAACATACACACCCAGTGTACAAGATTAACCTACACATCCAATATACAAGATTAACCTACACATCCCAGTGTACAAGATTAACATACATACAGTGTACAAGATTAACATACACATCCCAGTGTACAATATTAACATACACACCCCAGTGTACAAGATTAACCATCACACCCCAGTGTACAAGATTAACATACACACCCAGTGTACAATATTAACATACACATCCAGTGTGGAAGATTAACCTACACTCCCAGTGTACAAGATTAACCTACACTCCCAGTGTACAAGATTAACCTACACAGTCAGTGTACAAGATTAACATACATACAGTGTACAAGATTAACATACACTCCCAGTGTACAAGATTAACCATCACACCCCAGTGTTCAAGATAAACATACACATCCCAGTGTACAAGATTAACCTACACACCCAGTGTACAAGATTAAACTACACATTCCAGTCTACAATATTAACATACACACTCCAGTGTACAAGATTAACCATCACACCCCAGTGTACAAGATTAACATACACACCCAGTGTACAAGATTAACCTACACACCCAGTGTACAATATTAACATACACATCCAGTGTACAAGATTAACCTACACACCCAGTGTACAAGATTAACCTACACACCCCAGTGTACAAGATTAACCTACACACCCAGTGTACAAGATTAAACTACACACCCAGTGTACAAGATTAAACTACACACCCCAGTGTACAAGATTAACCATCACACCCCAGTGTACAAGATTAACATACACACCCAGTGTACAATATTAACATACACATCCAGTGTGGAAGATTAACCTACACGTCCAGTATACAAGATTAACATACACACCCAGTGTACAAGATTAACACAAACATCCAGTGTGCAAGATTAACCTACACGTCCAGTATACAAGAGTAACATACATAGTCAGTGTACAAGATTAACCTACACACCCAGTGTACAAGATTAACATACACACCCAGTGTACAAGATTAACATACACACCCCAGTGTACAAGATTAACATACACTCCCAGTGTACAAGATTAACCTTCACACCCAGTGTACAAGATTAACATACACACCCAGTGTACAAGATTAACCTACACACCCCAGTATACAAGATTAACATACACACCCAGTGTACAATATTAACCTACACACCCCAGTGTTCAAGATTAACATACACACCCAGTGTACAAGATTAACCTACACATCCAGTGTACAAGATTAACATACACACCTATACAACCCTGTGTACAAGATTAACACAAACACCCAGTGTACAAGATTAACATACACACCCAGTGTACAAGATTAACCTACACACCCCAGTATACAAGATTAACATACACACCCAGTGTACAAGATTAACCTACACACCCCAGTGTTCAAGATTAACATACACACCCCAGTGTACAAGATTAACATACACGTCCAGTATACAAGATTAACATACATAGTCAGTGTACAAGATTAACATACACACCTATACAACCCTGTGTACAAGATTAACATGCACACCTAGTGTACATGTACAAAATCAACATACACACAATAAGGAAACTTTGATCAGAAATATTCAAATCAGATTTAAGAAATAGAAAACAGATTTTTTTTTCAATGCATTTGTTTATTAAAGATAACATTTACCATGCCATGTGCATCACATGATATCTTGTATAACATTTAGCCATGTGCACCATGTATATATAGTAATTCATGTGTGACATGTTCAGTTTACCATGCGACACACAATATACAACACATGCCAACTTCAGCATCAACAGCTCCACCTACAGACTGATAATAATAAAACGGAGGGAGTGACCTCCCTTGTATACAGTTCATCATTCATTACTTAGATATACATATCTATATTCTCAGCATTTACATGAGTTATTGCAATTCAGTTAAACTTCCTAAAAAACTTAAAAAATGAAACACACATATATGAATTTCCCTATTTCAGACAAGTTTCCTTGTGAAGCTGGACTACAGTAGAGCTAACTATCGGCTGGTGTGCACTGGTTCAAAAACTTTGGAATGCTTGTCCAGACTTCATAAACATGTGGAATGTGATGATACAGGTAAACAAAAAATCTGCAAACATGTTTAACAGCATGCAAAGTCCTCCTGTATAATGCTTGTGTACTCAAGGTTTTTTTTTTGAAAATAAGAAATTGTACATGGACAAATTTTCATTATTGGACTATTGAAATATTTACTAAATCATAAACAACCAGTATATAATAAAACAAAAAATTGATAATTCGTGTCTGTTGAGCAAAATAAAAAGACATTATGCCATATCATTCAGTAGACCTGAATGTGGCAAGAGCCATAGTTGCATTTGTGTCAAAATGGCCCATTCTTTGTCATCTAGCACTCTTCCTTTATCACTATTCCAACACCCTGGTGGTTCATATGGCTTTTCACATCTCTTCTATATTTTTCAGATCATACCGAATTTCATTACAAGACAAGAAAGAAATGTTTATTTTATTTCATTGTTATTATGAAGTTTTTGTTGTTACAATTATAAACTTATTACTTCTGGTATATAATCGCACCATGACGATGTCCCTAAATCTTTTGCTAAGCAGTAGACTTGTAGGTGTCCAATATTGGTTTCAATACTCCCCCATAATAACAAATCACCATGCTTATGTCATCAAGAAGCGACATTAAAACAGTCATGTCATAAGTCAAAGGTCACATAAATGTAAGCATCGCAATGGAAGTAGGAGAGGTCAAATATCACCAAAAAGAAATCACAGAGAGCTGGCGTGGACGCTGGGAGACTGGCAAACACTCGGATTATAGAAAGCTTCAACGAATCACTCACACACATTCACGCACACATCACAAACAAATAAATAGGGAAAAAACTGTCGTATCTCCATCGCATTTCCATGAAAACTTCAAGACCTTGCACCCTATCAAAGGACAACTGCAGACATTGGACGATTTGCATCTGATTTTTTTTTGTAATGACTGTTCTATCTTATTCTTACTTATTAACTGCTACAAATATACCTACAATGTATGTCTAGCAAGCATGACTTCACAAGAATAGGTTTCACAATGAACTTATAATTCTCTTTCAAACAAAATCCCATTTGTATCAATGTATTTGGCAGAAAGGGGCCATGTTATGAAAATCTTTCTCAGTCTCTGGTCTTTGGTCCAACAACTTGAGCTCTAACATGATACATCTCGTACAACCTCTTATTCTACAAAAATCAAATTTGATTGGTAAATTTTCAGACATGCACTTTACTACATTGATTTGCATCACAACTTGTAAAAATCTCACATTCAAACTTTGTTTCCCCATAAAACAGGATCATTTCATGATGCTGGTATATTTACTTATTGCAATTCCTCACTGCGTATGAGCAAGTAGAATTTGATCAACACAAGATCACATGATAAGGTATGTCCTGTTTCATGACCTTTGCAGCGACACACCATCCTTCTTTTTTTTACTATTTTTAACCACATACACATTATATACATATATATATATGTGGGAGGGTATTTTTTTTTATTTACTTATTTATTTTATTTTTCTATTTTTTTGTAATTTTATGGAAAGATGGTGTATCTGTCATTCATACAAGCAAATTTAGAAATTAAAAAAAATGGTGCATTTGTTTTATACAAACAATTGAAAATCTATCTGTGTACCCAACAATCTGCAGGTAAACATCAACTCATAAACTGCTTTCAAAGGAAAAATTAGTCAGCATTACCTCCCTTTGAGTACAGTGCCCATTCCGTTATTGAGATGAGATCAACATCTTAGTTTTTTAGCGGAGAAATATTGACCCTCTTTGTGTCAACTTTTATTTAAAAAAACAAACAAATCATGACTGCATACAAAGAGGAGCAGATCAAATTGTGGTCATATGTGTTCTTGCTAAAGGAATGAAATTGCCAGGAATCGAAGATCCACATCAATTTCAAACGAGATATTTCGTCCAAATAAATAAAATAAATAATAAAAGGAGGACCAAAACATGTTAATGCCATATTTGTGTAACAAGAGTGATAAAACCTTGCTGTTGTACGACGGAAGGGAGGGAGGGGGGGGGGGGGGGGGAATATAAGGCACTTAATGCTGAAATGATGCTGATCTCAAATACAGCACTCTCATCCAGACACCAAATGTTAACAAAGAGAAACATGAACAAAACAAAAAAATCAGATAAACACCATCTATATATACAAAATTCATTTGGAACCACTTTACAAGTGATCCAATTATGCAGGCATTAATCAGTTTCTCAATGCGAGATTTGGATGTTATTTTAAAAAGAATCTGTCAATGGAGATGTACAACACGCCGTCACACAGATCTACCATAACATGACTCTACATGGTTTGTCTTACAGTAAGCCAAGCTAGCCTGGACTAGTCTTACAATAACAGTCAGTAAGCCAAGCTAGCCTGGACTAGTCTTCATGGAAAATCAGGGATGCATTTGCGACAGTTTTTATCAGTTTCTAGTTCAGATCCATGGGCATTCAGGTCATCATTATGAATACATCATTTGGGCAAATCACAAAAAAAACTAGAGTTATGTAGCAGAAAAATGTCCCCACCTACAGAGGGCCTGGTCAATATCAAGAACGGTGCGTGAAATTGTTAGATTAAAGAATAATTTTGTTGGCCATTGAAAAATCGTGTAATGCCCCATAAATACAGTGGCATGCCATCATCTTACGTAAATAAAAAAGTCAACGATCACACAACATTGCTCTCTATCCTGGCTGAAAGCCTGCAAACTTAAATTTGTACTATTTCAAATATGTACATGAAGTTCATGAATATCACATTCGTAAACATACAACCACGGCCATCATAAAAACAAATAAAATTTCGCCACCTCGTGACTCACCAAACATACACACAAAATAAAGAAGAAGTAAGATGGCAGACTCCCCTCGATCAATGGCGGTGATCTTTGGAGGACAAGTTGGAGACCTTTATAAGGCTATTCAAAGAATCACAGTCCGACAGCAGGCATGACCAGGTCCACTACAGCAGGGGACACAACTCTGCTCAACTCCAGGGCTATGACACTGTCACTTGGCTGTTGTCGTACTCCAAGATGAGGCGTTTTATGTGACCCAGTTTTTTGTGGAGGTACTCGAATCGCTTCTTCTGCTCCATGTATTTGTGGTCATCCTTTTGGTATTTATATTCCTGACGTATTCGGTTCTTCAGATTCTGTGATAAGAAACACAGGTAATTGTCATTACTTTCAAAATTTAAAATGCAATTTAACAATTTCATCCATTTCCTTCATCAACCAGTCTGAATTTGAAAATTCACATTATCATCAATATGAGTTTGTGAAATGTCATGCTCCAAATCTGGGCTATATCTAACTGCATTAACCCTCCTAACTTCTGCCAAACACTCAGGAGAGGACTGTTAACAGGCTTAACATCCCACCGAGTCTGCTAATCCCAGGCCAGAGAAATGCAATGTGTATCTCCTGCTAAACTCTCCCTCTAAATTTTCTTCATTCTCAAATCATAGCCACCATTTTTTATTTGGTATTGGAATTAGGGAATTGAATTATTTATCAGCCACACTGAAACAATTTTCTTACCATTGTTAGGATGACTTTTCAAGACCAAAGTAAGATAAGGATTATTTTCTAGTTTTAGTGGTGAAAATGATTAAACTTGTCTCCTGTGACTTGTCCTTTTCAAAAGGAGGTATGGAAAGGAGGGTGAGGTTGGGGTAGATGAGGTGGACAGATGCAAAATCTCCCTCTCAAGTGAAAGCTAACTAAGGTCATAATCAATAACCTTGGATAAGATTTCTGACAGGTCAAACAGACCAAAGACAACATGTCCTTAACATTTGATCTCAAGGCTAAGGGCATTAAAATCTCAATAAAACTTTTTGCCCTCTTGTTTCAGCCTAAACAATAACACTTACACCAACGAAGTCCAACAGAATAGAGAGGGGCACCTTTCTCCTACTGAACAATAGCCACGATGCCAGCTAACTCACATCAAACTCAGTGAACTCACAACTCACCTCAAACTCTGCTAAATCACAACTCACCTCAAACTCAGCTAACTCACCTCAAACTCTTCAGTTCCTGGTTGAGTTTGTCTCATTAATGTCTCAAGCTCGGTAAACTTCCTGGTGACCTTTTCGACATTGTCGTGCAAGTCTCTGTATTCCTGGTACTCTGTGTTAAAGTCCTGCTTGTATTTGGCTCGCTGGGGTCCGCTGGATATTGCTATGTATTTACTGCAGAAAACACAAAAATGAGAATTGCAGTCGAAGACATGTACTGAATACACAGAAAACAAAGATATTCAGAAAACATAAACAAGAGGCACATGGGCCACATTGCTCACCTGAGTCACCATGGCCCATATTTTAAGATTTTTCCAACATATTTGCATGATTTTTACAAACTTGAATCTGTACTGTCGGAATGCTTCCATGTATTCATGTAAAGGTAAACTTTTCTGGCCCAGAGGTTCTTGAGAAGATTTTTAAAGATTTTCCCTATTTATTTCTATGTAAAACTTTGATCCCCTATTGTGGCCCCATCCTATCCCCGGGGGTTGTGGTTTTAACAAACTTGAATCTGCAGTATGTAAGGAAGCTTTCATATGAATTTCAGCTCTTCTGGCCCTGTGGTTCTTGAGAAAAATATTTTCAAGTGACCCCACCGTTTTTTTGCATTTTGATTATCTCCCCCTTTGAAAGGGCATGGCCCTTCATTTGAACAAACTTAAATCCCAAGGATGCTTTGTGCCAAGTTTGGTTGAAATTGGCCCAGTGGTTCTGGAGAAGAAGATGAATATGTGAAAAGTTTACGACGACAACGGACAAATTTCAATCAGAAAAGCTCACTTAAGCTTTTGGCTCAGGTGAGCTAAAAAAGTGGCGTTTGGTTTTGTAAAATATAATGTGAAGCTTTCAACTGTTGTTTTTCTGCACTTTCTCAACACATAGTTTTGTTTACTTTATATAGAATTCAGTGTTCATTCATTCACAATCTTGTCAAAAGTTTATGGAAATAATACTAGGAATTCACATGGTTTGATTAAAATAACCACATATTTCCATCAACTATTTATTTTATTTGTTTGTCAAAAAAATTAAACAGGTATTTGTTTAATCCATTATAAAGATTTGTCAAGAAGAATCTTAGACAAAAGGTTGACAGATGTGCAAGTGAAGCTTGCGTACTGCATCATGTAGTGAGAGAATGACACCCTATAACTCTGCGTACTGCGCCATCTGGTGAGAGAATGACACCCTATAACACTGCATAATGTGCCCTCTGGTGAGAGAATGAAACCCTATTACTTTGCTTACTGTGCCCTCTGGTGAGAGAATGACACCTTATAACTGCTGATGCAGGGCATTAACCAATCATTTCAGGGTAATTGTAATTGACTTACAGGAAGTAGTCGGGAGTCTCTGAGGTGGAAGATGCTTCGTCAATAAAATCTGAAACGATCACAAATCCATATCAACATACAGATCAATTCAAACAAAACTCTCACTGGTAAACAACATCATTGAATAATATGCCACATCAAGATATCAATTATCAAAGTAAACTTTTAAAATTGACTCTTTATGAATAAATCCAAGTAATTGAAATTAGACTTGTATATTTCACTCCCCTATGATACACTTAAATGACAAGTATAGCGATCATTTAATAGATCCAAAGGATCTACTTTTAACGAGATTGCAAATAAAGTATCTTTAATAGACGGCAGTCGTAAAGACAGTCATTCTAATCCTTTATGACTTTTATATGTTTAATATTTGTGTAGAAATTGACACATTTGCTGACTAGAGGTATTTTTTATGGACTACATAAAGAGATAAACAGATGCTATCTTGGGTAATTGATCTCATAATAATGAAAATCAACAACAACAAAAATGCTGACACTACAGAACTTCAGGCCCTCACGTTGAAGGGGAAAAACCTGTTGCACATTCTTCACACATATATAATGCTACTATCGGGCATGTTAACAATGAAATATTAAATCTAAGGATCAATATCCAGAGCCTGGCCTGCACTACAGATCACAAATCGATACTTTAACATTTTATGAATGAAGTGCAGAGGATTATTGACATGAAAGTTAATTTCACTGGGTTTTTTTATTTCTTTGAGAATTATTGAATTACCATGGAACAATCCTTTTTGTGGGATCAAATTGCATGATTTTATCTAGATGAAATCATTCAAAAACTCTACATTGAATTTCATTTTGCTTCTCTTTTAAATGTAATAAACTAGATCTAGTCACACACATGGATTTCGGGGCCTTTACAGCTGATAGGTATTACAACCTATACTCCAAAATCAGCATTAAAATGAAACAAGTTATATGGTATTTTTATGATCAGCATTAAAATGCAACACATTATTAGGTATTTTAAAATGAAACACATTATTATGTATTTTTATGATCAGCATTAAAATGAAACATGTTATGTGGTATTTTTATGATCAGCATTAAAATGCAACACATTATACAGTATTTTTATGATTATTTTATGGGAGTAGATTACACAGTGTTTTTATGACTATTACAAGTCTAACTATATACGTGTAACCACATTTACTTTGCCATAAATAAAAATACTTTAAAAAATAATAAGATACGATCGATTCCCTACAGACAACTGACAAAACAATAATAAGATACGATCGATTCTCTACAGACAACTGACAAAACAATAATAAGATACGAGAGATTCCCTACAGACAACTGACAAAACAATAATAAGATACGAGAGATTCCCTACAGACAACTGACAAAACAATAATAAGATACGAGAGATTCCCTACAGACAACTGACAAAACAATAATAAGATACGAGAGATTCCCTACAGACAACTGACAAAACAATAAGATACGTGTGATTCCCTACAGACAACTGACAAAACAATAAGATACGAGTGATTCCCTACAGACAACTGACAAAACAATCCAAATAGTCTACTATGCAATCTAAAAACATAACATGAGGCCTGTGCGCTTAGAAGTGCTAGTCTGAGGAAATTTACATGACTAGTATAATGATGCATACATCTCGAGTAATAGAATAACCAAATATTTGGAAACGTCAAATGTCAAGGTCAAGGCTATGAATGTAAGTATCAATAAGAAGAGTTCTACATGCATCAAATTTCAAGTTCTTCATCTTTTGTAAGGCAAACTGATTTAGTAATTTATAAGTATGTCAAAGGTCATTATCAAGGTCACAAGATCCATTGTGTTTGTACTGAGGATAGGTCTTGTTAGATAGAATTCTCAAATGAAATTTCAAAATTCTACCTCGAGAAAACAAAATTCAAGTTTTTTAAAAGGCCAATATCAAGGTCACAATTCAAAGAGTAGCATAATGCAAAGAAAGGTCTTGTTACAAGATACATATGTGTGAAAGCCATACATGCTATGGTTATACCTGTTGTAAGTCAAAGATACAACCAATTGCAGCCTTCAATACAAAGATTGCACCCCTTCCAACAGAGATTATGGCATGTGCCGCTTACTACCATTGGTACATTGTAATCCCCATACAAAGGAAACACTGATTAACACCAATTACACCCCTTACCATCTATGTTCTCCTTTTTGTGGCTGCGACCATTCACTGTGGATTCTCGATTTTCCGCAGTTTCCGTCAATGCTGGTCGATTTTCTTTGCGGTAGTGAGATATCCTCTGTTTCTTCGAGGGCTGATTTTGTTCTGGTAGTTCACAAGGTCTTTTCTGTGAAGATAACACAATGGTTTGCATCAAATGTTAAAGTCAATACATCAGTTCACAAGATGACATTGTTTGTATAAAAGTAATAATAAGGACGTCAGCAGACTGTAAAGTTCTTTAATATAGGTGTTCTGTTTCTGGAGAGCTTGAGGTCAGAGTCAGACCTGTGTATTGTATGTGGGGTGAGGGTTAATTACCTGTCTTCTAAATGTGGGGCTGGCTTTGGGGGATGGTTGGGGTGACAGTTCATTATCGTATAATACTTGTGGGGCTGGCTTTGGAGGATGGTTGGGGTGACAGTTCATTATCGTATAATACTTGTGGGGCTGGATTGGGGGGATGGTTGGGGTGACAGTTCATTACCTGTGTACTACTTGTGGGGCTGGCTTTGGGGGATGGTTGGGGTGAAAGTTCATTATCGTATAATACTTGTGGGGCTGGATTGGGGGGATGGTTGGGGTAACAGTTCATTACCTGTGTACTACTTGTGGGGCTGGCTTTGGGGGATGGGTGACTTGTAGCAGGGGAAGACACTGGAGACAAACTCTGTAGTTTCCTGGGGGGAAAAATGACATATAAATACAACAGCTTGTGATTATGGTAAACATTAAGTCAATAGTTTAATACATCTCCATTTTACAAATATATTCACACAAGATCACAACCAACACATTCTCACCAAAACAAACACATGTTCAGCTTTGTCTGCTTTTAAATCAAAATTAAGTCCATGATGTCATTTCGACCTTGAACTGTGTAATTTGGTCTAACTACAATGTTTGAAATTTCCTTTTAACATGCTATGTTGTTCTTTTGAACTACCTCAGAAGCGATTCTGAAAATTTTTAATCAGCGGGACATCAAGGTCACCGAGTTCTCATCAAGGTTACTGAGCTTTTGACCTGAATGTTGTAACTAGACATTACAAGCCCTACTGTATGGAGACACAAAGGATTGCTGATGTCACAATGAAACGAAACATTAGTAGACATTCCAGGATGCTCTCTGATGTAATTTGTTAGTCACATCGAACAGAGACACCATCGGAACTTCCCCTCAATAAATACAGATTTCATAACAGGTTCTATTTCAGTATTACCAACATTATAAGAGATATCATCCTACAATATATAACTACTAACTGTCACCTTGACAAGACAGATGTAGTAGATACTATCACAGTAAATGGGAGTGCAGTTATTGGGTAATAAATCACTCCAGTGTGTATTCTCTTTGTAAACAGGATATATACATCATCCTCAAATGAGATTTTTCTTGATTATATCAGTATTACTGATTCTCTCTCTCTCTCTTCATATAACTTACTTTTTGACCAGTTCTCTCTCTTGGTCAGTATAGTAAGGCCAGTCAATCTTGACCTCGGAGAACACATGTTTAGACAAATTGTAACGGAGATCCTTCTGATTCAGAACAGCCAACTCCTCTAAATTAAACGTATTGTATTCCTTTCTGTCAGCATCATTCAAACCATCTACAAAATAAATCAACATCATTCAAACCATTTACAAATTCACACAGGTCAGCTCAAACCATTTACAAATTCACACCGTTCAGCTCAAGCCATTTACAAATTCACACCGTACTCCGTTCAGCTCAAGCCATTTACAAAATCACATCGGTCAGCTCAAACCATTTACAAAATCACATCGGTCAGCTCAAACCATTTACAAATTCACACCAGTCAGCATCACTCAAATTACAAAATCAAATCAAACTGGACAAAAACCTCTGTTAGTCCTATGATACTGGTGGATTACATTTATAATAAGATATACAAATATACTACAATTGGTAAAATTACATTCATGAATCTGAAGCTAAAACATGTTCTGCTCTATGCTTTTTTATCATTAAATACCCAAATGATCAGTGTATGTAATCGTAATATCTTACTTCATACATACATTTCATCAAGTAGTTACTGAACCGTTTCTATAGTTACGCTGTCGAGTTACTCTGTACAGTTACTATATAGATACGCTGTACGTTTACTGTGTAATTACGCTGTACACTTACCACACCTGTAGCAGATAGGAGTTTGTTTTTATGTTAGGGATTTTTTTTGGTCTAATACTTGACTACAAAATTTTGTAAACTAATAATTTAAGCATTAAATCTAAATCATTAATATTTACACTGTGAACAGAAACATACAGTCACTCTGGTGCCAGGTTTCTGAACAAAGCCCCAGGGCCTTCTATATATATAATATACATCATTTGTATTCTAAAGCAGTGATTTACAAGCAGTGTGAGAAATTGAAATTTATCAAGGCAAGTCAAAACCTCTGTGTGCATAATTTATAAATGATTTGACACGGAATGACCTACACAAGCTTGTCATTATGAAAAAAAAATCAACCCATGCCATTTACAAAAGACAGAATAAAATTAAATCTTTCCTAAACTTCCCGAGATCAAAGTGACTCCAATGGTGACTGCAAGCTACTCTTGCTAGTTTAGTATTTACAATTATTGGGTTTTTTTAAAATCAAAAATCTAGAGTCATTCCTGACCATGTTTGTACATTTTTATTAAAAGTCAGGACCAGTTTTACAAAAGGTTTTTACAGCTATGACCATGAGTATTTTCAATTGATCAAATATACTTCAATATATAAACATGTGTAAATTTCTCAGAGAGCTAAAATTCTGCAGCTAACATTTACCATGAATTCAATTTGATAAAAGTTCTTAGAAATTGAATAATTTGGTTTTCCGTGGCAAGACCCCTTATAAATTGGGCCCCTGAGTAATGACTGCACTATTACAAATGTCAGGACTGTGTGCCAGCTGTAGCACACACAACTCGGCTCCCGTGTATTAGTTGTAACACTGGAGCAAACAACAGTAATTAGTTGTCGCATTCATCCTGACACGTGTTACCCAAGGGATGCCCGTCACACAATCTGTATATTAAAAATCACAAAGATACCCCCCAATCTTATATTCTGTAACTCAAGATAAACATTATATTAAAAATCACAAAGATACCCCCCAATCTTATATTCTGTAACTCAAGATAAACATTATATTAAAAATCACAAAGATACCCCCCAATCTTATATTCTGTAACTCAAGATAAACATTATATTAAAAATCACAAAGATACCCCCCAATCTTATATTCTGTAACTCAAGATAAACATTATATTAAAAATCACAAAGATACCCCCCAATCTTATATTCTGTAACTCAAGATAAACATTATATTAAAAATCACAAAGATACCCCCCAATCTTATATTCTGTAACTCAAGATAAACATTATATTAAAAATCACAAAGATACCCCCAATGTTATTGCAGTGTCCCTATATACTGTAACTCAAGATAGAGATAAAAAAAACAAAAACAAAAAAAACAACCCAGATACCAATTACACTTATGACCCTCTATCAAATTCTTTTCATGACTAATTTCCTACTACATGTTTAATCATAAATCACAGCTTTACACAAATGGTGATATTGCTGCAACATGGGAAGGTGTACTTACAGCCAATATAACCTTGACCTATTTTTACAAGGCTGAACAATTCCATTTTACACAACAGCATCTGTCAGCAGAGATCTGACCCAGTTATTGTCTAATTACAGAATACTTTATCATCTTTATATCTTGTTTTCATCCCCAATATGTCATAGCTGGTTTGTTTGGGAAGCTGATTGACTAACCTTTCACCAGACGTAGATACAACTCCGGCTTTTTATAGGACCGAAGAGCGAGGAGATGGACAATTCTTTCTCTGCAAGATAAAAATTCAGGAAGATAGAGATTGAACAAATTCCAGATCATTGACAACAAAATTCTTTTCTCTCCTCCCTTTTCAACTGGAAAATATACCAGGCCTCAAATATCATGTATGTTTCATTTATTGCTTTATTTATTAAGAAAAGCATCATTTCTTAGGTAAAGCATTGTGATGTCATTAACATTGACAGCTTTTGTTTTAACTGCTTCTTAAAAACATAACTAGAAACTTATTTATCAAGTGATAAATTATAAAGAGCAGCTTTAATGACAAAGTATGTTACTCAGTTATAACTCAGTCCAGATTGTGTTTTTTAAAGTGCTAAGCAAAGCTGTTGTGCTATTTTGTCACTAAATAGATTTCTACTTTCGTTTTCACATTCCTGGATGAACGCCACCTACGACCTCATTTTCTGATCAAGTCCACCTCTCTACTATCTCCCTATGAGCTAACAGATAGGGAACCAGTCTAGCCTGATGTCTTATAAGGTTAAATGTCTTGTAGCCATTGCCGTTAACCATAGAAATGGTTGAACCAATCAGACGCAACCTTACAGAAAGTGAACCCGAAAGAAATCCTGATGTCTACATAAATGATTTATCAAGGTTGTGACGGATTGCAAATTCAGAACTGCTAATGAAAAAATATATACTAGTATAACACCTTGTTAATGCTGCGAAGGTAAACCCATATTTCATGTGAATGTCAGAATCCACACGCTTATCGCGATTTCGTAGTTTCAGTACTTTTGATTTATGACTCCTTAGCAGTTTGCAAGTATTAGCATTATCTGTACCAAGTTATGTATGTTCTCATCCAATAACACACAATGCTTTTATAATCATTCCTTAACTATAATGCAAATCTTATAACAAAGAAACTTGAGTGAAATCAAAGTACATACAAATAGTTACCAAGGACGGACGATTGATATGATTTCTCTTCTTCCGATATACTCAATAATCAAAATCTTAATTACTGTAATGACAGCATTAGTAAGATCTCTTTCTTTGCTTCTAGCCCAGTTAGACTTGTGTATTAATGATAGTAAAAACAGACATCACGCTTACAATGAATTCACACTTACACCTAAGTCATTTTTCATTCCATGTACTTTTAAAACTTATAATTAACTTATTGGATATAACGAACTAAGTTTATAACGAATCAAATTTGTTCGTCCTATAATCATGTTTTGATATAATGAATAGATTATAATTATATTGACACTTTAAAAATTGCATGAAATAATACATCTTAATTTTTGTTATTACACTGTCACATTGGGATGTCACGCTCCACTGATTCTCATACCTCATCTTGACATTTTTACCTGCAGATCCATAAAATTGTCAAATGATAGGGCAATTTTTTTTTTTAAAGTACAGCCTGTTTTTTATTTACTTACTTTTTTCTACACTGGAAGAATTAATTGGGGTTCTGTTACATAGTGGTGGTTTAACATAGAGGAAGGATTCAGTAAAATTCAGTAGAAAATGTATATAGTGTATATTATAGAAACCACACTCATTGTGTCATTAAAACAAATTTATGGGATACTTATACAGAGAATAATACTGTACACAAATGAGATGTGTTTGCTAAACAATGGACCTTCATTCAAAGGGACCTGGATTACATTTCTATGAGCTTCTTGAAACAAAGGAGCTAAATATGCTGTTGTCAATATCTATTTTCAGTAACTGTGGCCATACCCTTTGAACTCATGATACCAGACGAAATCACAGAGACGCTTTTCATAAGAGCATCAAAATATCAGATAAAATTTTTTTATTCAAATAGTTTGGGGGTTAGGGGGTGGGGGTGGTAAAAACTCCCACAAGTTTCTGAGTAAATGATTTTCTAATTTAATATTTGTTAATTATCTATCTTCTAGTTTACTGTTTGTTAATTATATAGTACAGAATTTTCTAGTTTAATGTCTAACAAAAATATGCATATTAGACAGTCCAAAACCTTTGACATACTGACCTAGAGGTCAGCTTAACCTGCCTATCAGGTAAAGGTGTTTATAATTATCAGTCAAACAATATCTTGTCTACCAAATGACCATTTGACCAACAGGTGCACAAGCACATGAGCCTCTCTTCACAGATGATTACATGTACTATTGATTCCAATCTTAAAAGTACAGGTGGATCCGTGACTTAGAAAAAACACAACTGCTGCACCTTTTGGGTTCCAACATAACTGATCACACATTAAAAACATACATGAAAGCATTTCTGAAATAAACTTGGGTTCTGACACAGCAATAGTAATTTACCTAAGGGGTGCAGCCATAACAGCAGATTTTGTGGTTTTCACGGGCTGACTGGAGGGGTAGGAGGGGGAGGGTGCTCCGCCTGTTGTCGAGGAGACTTCGTGAGGTGACTGTGAAGGACTGATTTTACGTGATGATGAGTTGTTGGTAAATGGGGAGACCACGGCCGTTGTTTTGTTTGTTTTTATTGCACTGGACTGAATGGGGTTCACTTTAGAATTATTGACACTGTGTTGTTGCATCATCAGTCGAATGTCTGCATCACGCTTTGCCTCCTGAATTCGATTCTTGAGATCAAATTCTCTTTCCTTCTCTTGGCGTGTGGGAGGGATGGGATTTTTAAGTTCGGATTCACGTTTTACTCGCTTGATTTTTCGGCCTATGTTTCTACCACTAGGCTTGATTTCCTGTGTCCTACAAGATAAGCAAATAATTCATTATTAACATATTCATGGATTATTTCAAACAAAAAAGGTTTACTCAGAAAATCGTTACGGTTAATGCGTTTTATATGGTAAATAAATGTCAATTTGTAATTCAAAATCATTTCTGTGTTGTTTTAAAGTACAACATAGCCAGTTAGCATTTAACATGTTGCTTTTATTACCATTTATATCTGTTTATATTTCACTACAGTAACTATGTTCCCAACTAAAATACAGAAATAACACTCATGCCTAGTGTACACAAATATCACAACTAAACTGCCAAATCTAGATCTTACAAACATACAGATCTATAAACATTTAGATTTATAAACACCTAGATCTATAAAGATTTAGACCTATATAAACATTTAAATCTATAAAACCTAGAACCTACAAACAAATGATGAAAACTAAATTTTATATGGGAGAGAAAACCTATGAAAACTCATGAGTAAAGCTTTGTTTTACACCTGGAAAATGCAAACCATCATGCACACAAATTTGTAAGGCTGTGCAGTGCACCAAAAATTTTGGTGCACCACGATTCATACCATTCAATTTGATTACAAATTCCGGATTTCGATTCAGTTTAGATTTTACATACACCAAAAACAACAAATATTGCATCCAAGTGATGTGCAGAACATGTGGATTTATAAGCACCACTCATATATTATACCAACAGAATATGGTCTGTAAGATCATTGCAGTTTATCTTTACATGACATATAACATTTCTGTCAATGCTGGAGTGAGATCTACATCGTAGTTAATGACACAGACTAAACGTTTTGACAGTTAATATGAGAGAGAAGTAAATCAATAAAGGAGAGATTTTCACAGACTCTCAATTGATAGAATTGTAGAATTTGACATATAAATGAAAAGAATATCATATACATTTTAGATTAGCTATAGATTTGATTAATAATCCAAAAATTATCCTGCACATTTATATTAGAAATCTTAATACACTGTCAAAGTTTTCTTTTTTCTATCAAATTTATAATATGCACTTATAAATCGATATGTTTACAAATAACAACATTTAGTAATACAAAACTTGAATAAAATTAAATTAAGTACGTTAATTTTTGTGCTGCCATTGAGATAAATTGGACCTAACATGAACAGAATCAAGAAAAACAAAAACAAAAATGAATTGTGCTGTTCTGAATCGAAACCAAACTGAATTAGCATTCATCCTCAATCGTCCCAGCCCTACAAATTTGGTACACATTATTCACACCACTAGGGCAAAAATGAAATCAGATTGACTTTTCATCCTTTTAAAATTCAGGATCTGTCGATCTGGCTGGTTTAGCGGTTAAAGTAAGACGCTAAGCTGGCAATCTGTAGACAGAGTGTTTATTAGAGTCTCACATCGACTTTAAAGTTAAATTGTTTCTAACAGTTTTATACTAAAGTTGCACTTTTTTGAAACAGCAGCTAAAGCCAAATTTTTAAAAGAACTTGATTGCGCACACACACATTCCTTCAGCTTTCATTCTCGATTACGTTGATGGGTGTCATCCCTCCTTAAAACCTAGATAATCATCTGAAACAGCCCTCTACACATCACACAATGAGAATATTCATGGTTTTCTTTATGAGGAAAAAACTTGAAAATACGGGTAGAATTCTGCATCTAAAGGGAGGTCTAGCATTAGATCTATAGAGACAGCATTGGGAACAGATATTCTAAAAACTGTTCATTAATTCATAAAATATAAGCCATAATTAACATGGAGAGTATGATAAGTCATCCATGTTAATTTGACCATAGCAGGACTTAAATTACATGTAAATGAAACTGCTTCACAACTGTCAAATCTAGAAATCCAATGAGAAAACCATCACACATAGCAACTGAAGTGTGACGACAATGCTCCATGCATGCAATTTATAGCTTATATTGTAGTTATGTAATAAGATCTGCTCAGAGAAATTCAACCTGTGATGCTGTATCACCAATCTGATTAAAATCATATTTTTGATCCACTCCGTTATTGTTATGTTGCTACACAAATAATAACGGGGCGGATCAAAGATCTAATTCTAATCAGATTGCTTTACCACAGGTAGACAGAAACAATAACGGGGCGGATCAAAGATCTAATTCTAATCAGATTGCTTTACCACAGGTAGACAGAAACAATAATGGGGCGGATCAAAGATCTGATTCTAATCAGATTGCTTTACCACAGGTAGAACAATCATCCAGACTTTGTCAAGGGAAGATCTCATAAAAAGGCAATATAATGCTTTAATGACTTCTTTCTAGTCATGATCAATATCTACTGCAAGTGTTGTAATCTGTGTATCAATTTCACACTCCAATTCTTATAATGTGTTTATAATATCAACAACAGAGAGTTGTGTATCAGACTGCTGTCATTTCAGAAGAAGCTGCATGTCTCTCCTGGAGGCCTAACCGGATCATCTCCAGTTACCTTGACCTCTTTCAAGCAGGTTCTATGCAGAATTAACAGCAGACACAATCCATAATACTTATCCACAACACATTACTTCCATGAATTCTGTTTTGTTGACTTAATACAAGAAGAAATATCTGGGGGGGGGGGGGGGGGGGGGGGGGGGAGAGACACCCGGCATTGTAACACTGGATCAGTGGTGAGGACAGTCTACAGCTGGACACCGACTGAGTGGACCGTACTCACCTAACTTTTGTCCACTCTTCTTGCGCCGTTTTCATGGTTTCTTTCGTCATTCTGAAAACGTCCGATGTCGCATGGACTGCAAGTTTGGTGGACATTGTGCCCATGTTGACAAGCTGTTTACCATTTCTGAAATGCAAAATCACATTCAATCAAATAACAAATGTACTGTTTAGCAATATGAAATACATGTTTACATCTCACACATTTATTTTTATCATTCATAATGAAGTCTGTTTAAAGACATTGATAAGAATGTGTTGAGTACACTATATTCAGCGATCCAAGGCAGGACTAGCGACCTCAGACAAACTGGATTATCTCCCCTCATACATCTGTCAACAACATCAAATTCAATCATATTCCAATCTTTTTGTCATGTTTTATCAATAAATTGCTACTAGCTGTTTCAGTTTTTCTAATATAGGATCCGAGTTTGTTTTACAATTCTTTTTATCATTTCCAAGCTTTACCCCCTACTTCACATGCAGTTTAATTCATAAAATAGAGAAAATTGCAGTTTAAAGACCTATATAGCAAGTTAACTATTAATTTAAAGATATATATATGCAGTGTAGTGCAACTGGGTGCTGATCATGTTTACACCTACAGGTGTCAGGTATGGATCCCATGTATGTGACCTACGCATGCACTTTCTAAATATTGCACCCACAGCTGACTTTTGCATGATAAAATGCATAAAAAAGTGATGACAGAAATTATTTTTATCAGGAGTTTTGACTGTCAACTGGTGTTTGCTATCAGATAAAGGTTAAAATTACTAGGCTTTCTCATTCAGCTGTTCAGCAGAGTACAAAGGGCCTCCACCACAGTGCATATCACTTAATAACGAGCGTGATCGCTTCTCATACAGGGTTTCTGTTTGTAAATGCTTTTCTGCAGAATTAATGTGTTCGATTCTGTGGGAATCATTTGAATGCATTTTTATGAATATTTCCAAAATTAATGTAATACATAGTTAATTAGGGGATTGAAGTTATTGTTACTATTATAGCCTTTGAGATGTATGTAATCTCTAGAAATAAATCATTAAGCGTTTTAACAATGTAATAATAAACGTTATTGCTGTCGATTGGTACTGTGTTACTGGTTCAATTTATTTCATTTACACTTCATTCATGAATTACAAAAAGGAAGTGCAATGTTTTGAATTCAAAACTATCAGTGCAGATTAGCACAATGAGTAATAAATTCAAGTGGACTCAAGGTGATGAACGGGCACTGAGTCCACTCAAGTGAAAACTCCCAACATATTATATGTATACATATAATACCTTCCAAAGTCTTTATCCTTCTGCGAAAAATTGTTTCTATAATAACTAATTTTGCTCACTAAAGCAATCACGATTTCTTAATTAAAATATGATTTCACAATTAACATTTCATCCTGAATGGAAGTGCAAAATGCATATTGTCAGTGTGGTCCGATCTAAAAAAAAAACAAAGCCCAAAACCAGAATGATTCTGTGGCCCGATAATTTTTACTTTTTCTGTGGCCCGATACCAGTATTTTTTTTTTACTTTTTCTGTGGCTCGATACCAGTATTTTTACTTTTTCTGTGGCCCGACACCAGTATTTTTTACATTTTCAGTGGCCCAATACCAGTATTTTTTCTTTTTCTGCAGTCTGATACCTGCAGCTAGTATATTTGATACTCGATCATGTCAAGTTGATTTTTTGTTCATATCATTTAACCTTATACCTAAAGATAAGTGCATAATGTCCTTGTCTGATGAGAAAAAAATGGTATGCATATCGATATTAACTGTATAATGTCCTTGTATGGCGAGACATACAAGGACAAATTCGGAGTCAATTTAAGGCACCGGTCATTTGTTACTGCCATAACATATCTACATTAAAAACATGGACTTCACAGTGACATCACATCTCAGTGCTCCCCAGGTAAATCCCAGTTCACCACTCAGGCAAGACCTTCCTACCAGGGCCTTCAAGTTGTTCTATATGCCAAGGCCACGCTTATACAAACAGGTGTGTGGTGCCTCTCTATAGACTGGAAAGAACGACCTCAAACTGGGTCATTCCAATTATAAAACAAATCTCTCAATGATACACAAGGGCACTACTAAGATAAATACAAGTTATAATTGCTTCTGAGCACTTCTCAAATCCAAATTAAATTGCTCCTGATGAATGGTTTTGTTTTGCACTTTGTGAAGAACACAAACAGTGCATTATCATCCAAATACAGTGCAACTTACATTGATATGAACTTGAGGAGGGAGGGGGGTGAGAACTTATTGCCTACAGTTCTCCTCTATTTGCTTTATAATTATAATTTATATGGCACATGAAATAGAAAGTAGCATCTATCATAGTGTACTATCGTTTTCTTTGCAAGTTTTACAGTATGTAACAGTAAAAGACATCCTACAGAACAAAGATGTTTGACTTGTTGCAGATTTAAGATGTAACAAGAGTACCACAAACAATACAACGTACACCTGTTAGACCTTCAGTAAAACATCTGTATCGATGACCAGAAAAAGTCCAAAAAACTATCTGACCTACTTTTAGCCCTAAAGTAGGTCATGGTGAACCAATAAAGTTGAAATATGATCTGATTATGTATTTCTCTGAGAGGGAGGTTGTGAAAAAATTTCAGGGCAAAACATGTATTCATGCATGAACCAAAAAAATCTGGAAAACTGTTTGACCTAATTTTACCCCTAAAGTAGGTCATGATGCACCAATCCAGCTGAAATGCAAACTGCACTTATATTCAACTAGTGACTAAACTTCAGGGCAATATCTGCAGCTGTAACAAAAACAAGGTTTTTTAAACTAAGTGATACTACAATCTTGGCCTTTGACCTTGAGAAACTAAAGGCATCCTCTGCTTGGCATAAGGGTTATGTGTACCAAGTTTGACTGTCCTAGCCTGAATAATTCGGTCTGTAACCTGCCTACAAGGTTTTCCTACAAAGTGATATGACCTTTACCTTGAAGAACAAAAGGCATGATAGTTTGAACAAAAGTTCGGTATGTATTTTGCCTACAAGGTTTTCCTATTAACTGATCCTACGACCTTGACATTTGACCTTGAAAAACAATAGGCATCTTCCTCTCATCTTGGTGATCAAATGTACCAAATGATAAGATCCAGGAACTTACAGTTCATTTGGCACTTTGCCAACAAGGTCCAGACAGATGGACAGACAAACGATGCCATACCTTAATATGTCCAGCCTTTGATGAGTGTATAAAATTGGGCCAATTAAGGCAATCGTTTCATGCCAACCATTCACAAGTGCGCATGCCACACCTACCATATCGTGCAGACTGTTCACAAAGTGGGCAAGCCACACCTACCATACCGTGCAGACTGCACAAAGTGGGCAAGCCACACCTACCATATCATGCAGACTGTTCACAAAGTGGGCAGTATCTTGTGTAAAGCGTTCCGTGCAAACCAATCATAATTTTGTGAAAACTGTTCATTGCTCAACGCAAACCATTCAGCACTCTATGCAAACTGTGTAGCATTCTGTGCAAAAATCATTCAAACCATTTCATGCAAATGGTGCAGTAACAAGCTTCAGGGTCTATGTGTGTGTGCTTCTGTATATGTGTGTGTGTGTGTGTTTCTGTATATGTGTGTGTGTGTGTGTTTCTGTATATGTGTGTGTGTGTGCTTCTGTATATATGTGTGTGTGTGTGTGCTTCTGTATGTGTGTGTGTGTGTGTGTTTCTGTATAGGTGTGTGTGTGTGTGTTTCTGTATATGTGTGTGTGTGTGTTTCTGTATGTGTGTGTGTGTGTGTGCTTCTGTATGTGTGTGTGTGTGTGCTTCTGTATGTGTGTGTGTGTGCTTCTGTATATGTGTGTGTGTGTTTCTGTATATGTGTGTGTGTGTGCTTCTGTATATATGTGTGTGTGTGTGTTTCTGTATATGTGTGTGTGTGTGTGCTTCTGTATATGTGTGTGTGCTTCTGTATATGTGTGTGTGTGTGCTTCTGTATGTATATTTGTGTGTGTGTGCTTCTGTATATGTGTGTGTGTGTGTGTTTCTGTATATGTGTGTGTGTGTGCTTCTGTATGTGTGTGTGTGTGTGCTTCTGTATATGTGTGTGTGTGTGTTTCTGTATATGTGTGTGTGTGTGCTTCTGTATGTATGTGTGTGTGTGTGTGTGTGCTTCTGTATGTGTGTGTGTGTGTAAACACACACATGTATGTAACAGCTTCATGTATAGCTGACAATTTCCCCATGGTGAATAGAGTCACTCTAATGCTACATGAAATATTCACACGACCACTCAACAGTTTCTCTCTCCTCTATAGCTTTACATTTCCTTTTGCATGATTTCTACTCCTACCACAATGTTATTTAAGGAACATACCAATGTATTTTGCACTTTCACTTTTATAATCAGACTTAAATAGGATTTCCAAATTTGTTTAGCTAAAGTACACAATTCCACAAAACATCAAGATTCCTTGCAGGAAAGACTCTGTGAAAATTTGAAGAATTTTATGTCATACCAAATATCAGCCATTTTAAATAGAACCTCCACTTAAAAAGTATGAGTGCTATTAATTAAATGACTGAATCATTTTAGTCATAATAAACTTAAAATTTAACAATGATTTTTTTTTTCCACATCACCACACGAGTTTGTAATAATGTCACGTTTAAACTAGCAGGATGCAGATGTTACATCAACTAACAGTGACTGCCTTGTTAACAGTATGTATATTCACAATGACCAGTTCTTTGTTATAAACTTTTGCTCTTTCATTGTTTTATATTTCTAGATATGAGCACTCTGACAATTACACACATGACCTTCCTATTTCACATAAAAGCTTACTATATACATAAGAGTATGACACACATGTCTAGTTAGCTTGTTTGTGTGTAAATTGTTTCACATTTTATCTGATAATGTTTTACTCCAATATAGAAATGTCACCAGCATCAGGTGTATAACAATATATGGAAGTTCTGTTTTGAAGGTCATGTCCAAAAGACCCGTACTTGACATTCATTTTAACAATGCAAAACACTTGTGACAGAGGAACAGTCACTACTTGTATCCTAAACGTCTCAAGTTTGATACCATCTAGTTTTTGTTTTTGATATTAAGGGGGATATGAAAAAAACAAAAACAAAAAAAAAACAAAAAAAACAATGGAAGTATGAGATCAAATTGGTCTACTTAAAGTAGAAGACAAGTTCTGAACAATTCTTTCTTAAATCTGTCCTTTGAATAGATGCTCAAGTCCATATTGATACCTTAATTTGTGCACTAACTGGATCCAAATCTTAACACAAAAATCTTACATTAATTGACAAATTTTCAACATGTTTGTGCATTTTTATAAATTGTGCAATTCAGAACTTGAAAATAAATATAACTCAGCTACATATATCCTAAATCAAAAACTGAAATTCCTTGATCTTTATATGCCTGAATATTCAGCTACTAGCTTAGCTGAGACTCTCCCTCTTGACCATTGCAGGGTTTATTTTTTATGTGGACGATCACCATGTTTATTACCCAGCATTCATCACAGCCACACCTCCCTCTCTGTGTGGCTCAAGTGGGAACTGACCAGTGATGACCTGACCAGTGATGAAGGAGACTTTGATGAGATATTTATGATGAGATATTTATGATGAGATATTTATGATGAGATATTTATGAGTACGTAGGCTTTTCTATCTTATTCTAGTGTTTTTCTGTGTAAAATTAATTTCTAATAACAATGGGTTGGGGTATTCCATTTCATTAAATTGGGTCTTATAAATACTCAGGTGTGTACTATATATGATGTACGTTGTTATAATAAATTTTGTTTTATCTTAATTGAATCAATCATCGCCTATTTTTAAGTCTGCCAGCAAGTGACAATTTGATCCTACAATAAATCATTCATATTATGAGTTGAATTACAATATTCCATATTTTTCTGGTAATTTTTGTCACCATGATTTTGACAACTAAACCAAACTTAACCGAAACACATTATTACACAAACATTAAAATAAAATCGACATACAGACTATGACATTGTTTATACATAGCACCATTCAATATAATTCTCTGCTTTAATAGGAAAATCCAATATAATCTTGTATCCTGTTATATCATTTGAATACTGAAATAGTAACCCAGACTTCATGTAACAAGACATCCTTTGGAGATTCTGACTCTGGTGACTTCCTGTTTTGATGACGACTGATTAGCTGTCACATCGTAACTATAACAGTGTGTTACTGTTGTAACATCATGACATAATGTGTCAGTATTGTAAATGTAGAAGTATATCAGTTCTATCAGAAAGAAAGCTGTATTGCCTCGCCCTATATATAGACCCTGAAGTGTACTACTACACTATTTGAACCATTCAGAATCCGTTCTTGGTAAGAACCGTTCCATTCCCACATCAAACTGTTTTGTTCAAATCGTTTAGTGTTCATTTTCCAGACAAATGCGTTTCATTCCCAGACAAAACATTCCATTCTCATCTAAAACTGATAATTTCCGCATGGTTATTCAGAACTCTCGTGTCAGGCACCCTCTAAAACTGATAATTCCTGCATGGTTATTCAGAACTCTCACGTCAGGCACCCTCTAAAACTGATAATTCCTGCATGGTTATTCAGAACTCTCGCGTCAGGCACCCATTGTAGGTCAACATAGCGTTTGCTAGAGATGGGAGATGACCATAATAATTGCTCTTGATTAAACACAGTATTTTAAAGTTGCACAAAACTGGACTTTCCACAGTTCAAATCTGTAAAACTTTACAGACAAATTACCAATTCACCACAACATGGCAGAGCACATCTAAATGTTTGGGATAAAAGGGAAATTAACTTTCACCACAAATTGTTAACTGAAACGGTATATGTTAATTTACTTTCATCCCCCTTCCTTATATTTTAAAATATTCATAATTTGATTAAACTTTGATTTAGGCAAGGAATTTCACTCTTTCCCGAAATGTTTATGTATGAATAAAAAGTACGGAAAGAATCCAAAATGCAGAATTTGAATTCGAGGCCAAACCATTCGTTTCCATCTTGGTCCAAAGTGTTCCGTTCTCGATAAGATTTGTTTGTTCCCTATCTTAAAGCATTTCGTTCTCGAAAGATCCCTCTCTGTTACCGCTGAGAACTGTACCATTCAAACTGTTCAGCGTTTGTTCCCCCAAGCAAAACCGTTTGTTCCCAAACTGTTCAGCATTCCACTGGTGTAGTAGTGTGCTGCAGGGTCTGTACATTGTCAAACTGTTCAGCATTCCACTGGTGTAGTAGTGTGCTGCAGGGTCTGTACATTGTCAAACTGTTCAGCATTCCACTGGTGTAGTAGTGTGCTGCAGGGGCTGTACATTGTCCTTCTTTGAAACTAAATAAATATTTTTCTGTATCGCCCCTTTAATATACATGTGTAGCAGTCAGCCGGGTTCGATCGCCGGTGGCCAGATAGCTCAGTTGGTAGAGCACCTGACTAGAGATTCAGGGGGCCCGGGTTCGAATCCCGGTCTGGTCCGTTGCATTTTCTCCCTTCCTGTTACATTTGGTGCCGTAGACCAGCCCCTGGAACTGACAGGTGAAAATGCCTGCCAGGGGATAAAGATCCTGGGTTGATATCTTCAGGGTGTGAAGATATTTAAGGAGGGAGGGATGTAGCGGTCAGCCGGGTTCAATCGCCGGTGGCCAGATAGCTCAGTTGGTAGAGCACCTGATTAGAGATTCAGGGGGCCCGGGTTCGAATCCCGGTCTAGTCCGTTGCATTTTCTCCCTTCCTGTTACACATGTAATACTGACAATGCCCACTGCGATGAGTATGCCCAATGTATCAAAGACAACCATAATGTTTTATCAATTAAATATCTGTGAAATACCATAAACAAAACATGCGATATTTTTTTCTTCTTTTCTTTCTGTTTGTTTTTTTTTTTTTATGAAAAATGCTGTCAATGCTAGCGATGTAAACCTGCGCTCTGACGAAATGAGCACAACCCCATCCTGAATATCAATGAATAAAAAGTCCACTCTGTGCTGTCATCAGTTACCAGGATGCCCAAGTAGTATCCGAAAAAGTATTTTTGTGGCTATTCATTTAACAGAGATAATGGAGTTACAATGTATCTATGGTGCCACAAACCAACAACAAACATAGCTGATATCACCAAGACAACGATAAAGTCATGAAGACTTAGTGATGTCATCACTCGACATGACAACAATGATGTCATGCAGACTTAGTGATGTCATCACTCAATAGCAGTGATGTCACCATGACAACAATAAAGTATCAAAGACTTAGTGATGTCATCACTCAACAAGGCAACAGCAATGTCACCATGGTAACAGCAATATGTCAGTTAAACTGATGTGTTTTTCTCCCTTACTTGGAATCTGTCTGCTGGACACAGTCCAGACCATTCGTGTCCCCAAGACTGGACACTGTAAACTGGAATGCCTTGGAGTGGTTGGAGTCTCGAGCTGGGAGGTTGATGACCTAAACGAGCAAGAAAATGCAGTTCTTATATATGTATGTTATGCACATTCAAAGACTACTTTGCATAATGACAAAATTATATTTCTTCAGTAAAACAGAATTAAAAAATTTCAGAATGACTTGAATTCTACAAAACAGACATACAGTTAGCACATTTCTGTATACTGTGCTTTCAACTGCAATTCAATGTATAATAGTGTAGGTGACACATGAAAAGTCAGGACCCACAAAAATCAGTTGTCTATAGTGTAGGGGACAAGTTAGGACCCACACAAATCAGTTGTCTATAGTGTAGGGGACACAGGACATGTCAACTCCTGAGGTTTGCTTGATAAACATGTATTTCAGCAGAAGTACTGAATTTTTTCTGACACAAATGTATAGATTGTTTGAGAGGAGAGAATCCTGACATATTCTTATAAGAGTTATCTACCCTTGAGAAAGCTTTATATACTGTAAATTCCTAAACATATATGCAAGGAATTCATTATTGTGTAATTTCACAAAAGGCATCACTTGCGATATAAAATTATTCGCATTTATTCTTAAATTGCTAAAACTCTTGATCAACAGAGCACTCGTGAATTTATGTTCTCGCAATTTGACATCTCATTTTGTTATATTAAGTACTCGCGTAAAATAAGGAATCTACAGTAGTGATTTTCATGGGATATCCTATCCATTGCGTTAGACGACTAGTGTGATTGTATTATGGAGATAAAGCAACTAAATAGAAGTGCATGGGGAAAATTGAATAATGTGTGAATCAGATCTGTAATACATCACCTGCAATACCAATAAACTAGACATCTATTCCTTATATTTCACAACATGGCTGTTGTTCCTCCTCCTGCCTGAGTTTTCCATTGACAAACCCCTAAACAACCTTTCATTATCAGAGTTACAAAACAAGTGCATTTTCTTGTTAAGTACAAACACATTATCTGAACACCAGGGATAAAATCAGTCAAAAATACATCTCCTTGTACTCCAGCCATGTTTGCTTCACAGATAAGAGCAGAAATAGACATTAGGCCCACAGTCAATCTGGTAGCCTAATCCACTCTCTATACCTATAATTCGATCTTTAATAGATCAATCATCCTTCACATCAAACAGATAGGTGTCAGTCCCACACAGGAGGATGTAGCTACCAATTAGTCCTAAATGCACGTAGCTTGTACCAGGGTTAAAATATTTTTCAAAAGATTGACTGGTACAGAACCTGTAATTTATAATTGATCAGGGAATTTTCCAGGGGTAAAAACACCTTGTCTCATTTCCAGTTGTCTTTGCAGTCATTGACACTACTGGACCATTCACCGGCAATAAAATGAATAAACAACAGGTTACCAGTAACTGTTATTTCATGCTCGGGATCTACACTCCAATAATGATTATTGAGAGATAGAAGACCTCTTACTCAACACAGTGCCATTCATTAGTAATCTGACAAGTGCTCCTCAAGCAGTTCCAATAGCATATATAATATGTACCACTCTTTCTGACCGCCAACATTTTTTCTTTGTGTAGTATATTGATGGGCTTATTACTTACAGTGTGAACCTATAGATATGGACAGTCTGATATCATATAACACTTAAATTTTCACGTCTGCTTTCACGATTTTCATCCATTCTTAGTGCATAAAATATGTTGCGTACGCTATCAGATTACCTTAAATGTACCAGAAATTTTAATTTCATCCATTTTTACCTTGAATTTCGAAAAATTAAATTAAGAGTTCAAGGAGCATGTATCACCTGTCATGACCTTGACAATAGGGCTGAAACAATTAATCGTGGTTCACTCGAACCACGATTCACGGCATTCGGTTCAATTTTCAGTTCAACATCTTCAAATTTCGATTCGGTTCAAGTTACATTTTTTTCCGGAAATAAAGAATTCAACACGGATTTGGTTTTTAACCTTACAATTTATTACAACAAAAATGGCGGACGCTAACTCGGGAATCGTGATTTAAAACTCTCCGGCAAATCTAAAGTCCCCTGTATGGAAGCATTTTGGTTTTAAAGAGAACGGAACTGCGGCAGTATGTAGAATTTGTTTCACAGAAATAAATTACCAATGCTCTTGGATATTTTATAGCATGTGATATAATAAAGACCATATTCCATTGTTGAAAACGATGATTTTCAGGGGGAAAATGAAATAAAAACATGAAAGTTGTGTATTTTTTATTGTTTATTAGAGTTTTTGACAACTACTGAATTCAATCGAAAATAATCGAATTGTGGCCTAAGAATCGAAAATTGAACCGAACCGTGAGGTACCTAAATCGTTTCAGCCCTACTTGACAAACATTGTGACCTTGATACACATTGTGACCTTGACTACAGCCAATAACTCTTGTGCACACAATTCACTGCAGGCGACACATAAATCTGTTCTTTCATATAAAATTCATCATCAAAAGTACAAAAAATGGAAAACAAAAAGAAATTATTACGTAAATCCATTGACACAAGCATGTGGATGGTTTCTCTCATTTTTAGCTATTATACAACAGTAAATGCTCAGTATTTTTTAAACTCCTTGTTTTCTCGTTCTCTTTATGCATGTCTCACATGTTAATTACCAGACTTCATGAAGCAAGGTTTGATGCTTTCAGTCTTCAGATTTTATTGCCTGGAACTAGATGTTTAAATGCTGTGAATGTTCCATCTGTTTGGTGGTGTCATTGACCTTGACCTAATTACACCGAGACAACTTGTCTACAAACCCTGATTCTTAAGGTCCATTATATAAGCGATCTACGTACATGACCTTACCTTAAACTGACTCAATCTATTCCAAGTGTGTATTGATAAAGAATAGAACTTACATGCTGAATTCTTCCCAAGCCATGGTGCTCTTAAGGTCACTGCTTATTCCCAGTTTCCATTGTGCCAAGCGGACAAATGTTACATACTTCCCTGGGTAGGACACCACTGTCACAGGTTAACCTCAGTCAAAGCCAGTACCCACCACTGTTGCACAAACCCCCAGCCAAACCCGGTACCCACCACTCTGTCACACTAACCCCCAGTCAAACCCGGTACCCACCACTCCATCACAATAACCCCCAGCCAAACCCGGTACCCACCACTCTGTCACACTAACCCCCAGTCAAACCCGGTACCCACCACTCTGTCACACTAACCCCCAGTCAAACCCGGTACCCACCACTCTGTCACACTAACCCCCAGTCAAACCCGGTACCCACCACTCTGTCAAGCCGGTACCCACCACTCTGTCGCACTAACCCCCAGTCAAACCCGGTACCCACCACTCTGTCACACTAACCCCCAGTCAAACCCGGTACCCACCACTCTGTCACACTAACCCCCAGTCAAACCCGGTACCCACCACTCTGTCACACTAACCTCCAGCCAAACCCGGTACCCACCACTCCATCACACTAACCCCCAGCCAAACCCGGTACCCACCACTTTGTCACACTAACCCCCAGCCAAACCCGGTACCCACCACTCCATCACACTAACCCCCAGCCAAACCTGGTACCCACCACTCCGTCACACTAACCCCCCCGTCAAACCCGGTACCCACCACTCTGTCACATTAACCTCCAGCCAAACCCGGTACCCACCACTCTGTCAAGCCGGTACCCACCACTCTGTCACACTAACCCCCAGTCAAACCCGGTACCCACCACTCTGTCACACTAACACCCAGTCAAACCCGGTACCCACCACTCTGTCACACTAACCCCCAGTCAAACCCGGTACCCACCACTCTGTCACACTAACACCCAGTCAAACCCGGTACCCACCACTCTGTCACACAACACCCAGCCAAACCTGGTACCCACCACTCCATCACACTAACACCCAGTCAAACCCGGTACCCACCACTCCATCACACTAACACCCAATCAAACCCGGTACCCACCACTCTGTCACACTAACCCCCAGTCAAACCCGGTACCCACCACTCTGTCACACTAACACCCAGTCAAACCCGGTACCCACCACTCCATCACACTAACACCCAATCAAACCCGGTACCCACCACTCTGTCACACTAACCCCCAGTCAAACCTGGTACCCACCACTCTGTCAAGCCGGTATCCACCACTCTGTCACACTAACCCCAAGTCAAACCCGGTACCCACCACTATGTCACACTAACCCCCAGTCAAACCCGGTACCCACCACTCTGTCAAGCCGGTACCCACCACTCTGTCGCACTAACCCCCAGTCAAACCCGGTACCCACCACTCTGTCACACTAACCCCCAGTCAAACCCGGTACCCACCACTCTGTCACACTAACCCCCAGTCAAACCTGGTACCCACCACTCCGTCACACTAACCCCCCCGTCAAACCCGGTACCCACCACTCTGTCACACTAACCTCCAGCCAAACCCGGTACCCACCACTCTGTCAAGCCGGTACCCACCACTCTGTCACACTAACCCCCAGTCAAACCCGGTACCCACCACTCTGTCACACTAACCCCCAGTCAAACCCGGTACCCACCACTCTGTCACACTAACACCCAGTCAAACCCGGTACCCACCACTCTGTCACACTAACACCCAGTCAAACCCGGTACCCACCACTCCATCACATTAACACCCAATCAAACCCGGTACCCACCACTCCATCACACTAACCCCCAGTCAAACCCGGTACCCACCACTCTGTCACACTAACCCCCAGTCAAACCCAGTACCCACCACTCCATCACACTAACACCCAGTCAAAGCCGGTACCCACCACTCCATCACACTAACACCCAGTCAAACCCGGTACCCACCACTCTGTCACACTAACACCCAGTCAAAGCCGGTACCCACCACTCTGTCACACTAACCCCCAGTCAAACCCGGTACCCACCACTCTGTCACACTAACCCCCAGTCAAACCCGGTACCCACCACTCTGTCACACTAACCCCCAGTCAAACCTGGTACCCACCACTCTGTCACACTAACACCCAGTCAAACCTGGTACCCACCACTCCGTCACACTAACCCCCAGTCAAACCCGGTACCCACCACTCTGTCACACTAACCCCCAGTCAAACCTGGTACCCACCACTCCGTCACACTAACACCCAGTCAAAGCCGGTACCCACCACTCTGTCACACTAACCCCCAGTCAAACCCGGTACCCACCACTCTGTCACACTAACCTCCAGTCAAAGCCGGTACCCACCACTCTGTCACATTAACCTCCAGCCAAACCCGGTACCCACCACTCTGTCACACTAACCTTCAGTCAAAGCCGGTACCCACCACTCCCTCACACTAACCCCCAGTCAAACCCGGTACCCACCACTCCGTCACACTAACCCCCCAGCAAAAGCCGGTACCCAACAATCCCTCACACTAACACCCAGTCAAATCCAGTACCCATGAACAGCTGGCGAACTGAGACAATGCAGATATAGTTCTGTGTCCATGACATAATGAATGCAAATTTAAGGGGTGTGGTGTAGTCTTTCGAGGGAATTTAATCCTTGGATTTTTCTAGCCACCTAAACCTAGTAGTGTACAGACCTGGACAGGACTTTACTAAAGGTCGTAAATAATGATCAATGATAATCGAACAACTATAATAATCGGTCCGGACCACAATGATAATCAGACCACAATGATCTAACTGGAACAAGCAGTCCCTACTTACCCCTTGGTTGCCATTAAAGGAAATTGAAGGTTTCTTGGACTTGTCCTGAAAAGAGGAGAAACTTTATGATAAACAGTATATAAACATTCATGAACACCAAAACACAGTACCCACAAACTCTATTTAGGATGATAATGATTTCTTTTAATTTTCTGTGTTTTTTATATCCGCAATATCAAATTATGCACATGCAGCCTGTTCAGTTTCATTCTGTATTTACATGTAGCACGCATTGTTTACAACTACACCACGGCTACCATTACAAATTGTAAAGATGGCATACACATGCACGCACACGTGCATACAAACACACACTCACACATGATCACACTTATATATTCGCATCATTGGAATTTTGATATTGAAAATCCAAATAAATATAAAATTGTGGAATAAAAATATCAGCAAATAAAGCCTGATGCATATACTTCATAGATAATTAACATAACATGTGGAATCATTACCAACAGCTGAATGCACAGTCATTAATCAACAGTAATTAATCAATACAAGTAACATAAGTCTATGCAACAATGGGATTGTTCTATAGTCTTTGTCTAGAGGCTACAAATCATTTATAATACGCATATCAAATGTGTCTCACATTTACTACAGTATTTAATCCTGAAGTACAAATGAGTGTAAACCATAATCATTGAGCTCTTATTTATTAAATTGATATAATTAGTCTATAATTCAAATCAGAAAGAAGGAAACAATTAAATCTCTACAATTTCACAAACCACATCGATACGTTTTCAATAAATGCCAATTACTGATAAGACGTAACAAGTGTGCAGTCTATAGGTAACAGCGAATCCAGACACCCCCATCCTGTGTGTTAATCGACTAACGCAAAACACCCACAAAACACTGCTATATGTACCGTAAAGTACAAGTTCACAGAAACGCCAATGCTTCATTTCAATGTGAATTAATACTCATCCTCCCTTTTTCTAATTACAGTTAATACTCTTCATAACTGTTATTTTATAATTGCAATTGATATTTATATTGGTAAATCAAACGTACCTTTTCCTGTTTTTAATATGATCACAACATTGTAATATGATTCCTAGGTATCATTAGTTTTCATCAATTTCAAAGCATACCAGTACACTAAATTTCAATAAATAAAAGCCTCATACTTACACTCAATTACTGTATAAGCATGCCATTGCAACTATTTACTAGTTAAGGTCACTGACAAATGACCTTGACATCTAAGTACCTAACATTTCTAAAACTATCTACTCAACAAGGTATCTTTATTGTTCTATTATACTGTACACCCCATTAAAGAATTTTTCGCTCAACTGTATATGAGATGTTGCCAGCTTAGGGTGAAGTACTACAAATTTACACCTATATACGCATGACATTATAGTTCATGGCATCATGCAAACACCTACAGCAACATGGGACCTTCATTTTTTGGTCGAATCCAAAAGACCCACGACTTTCATAATCCACTTTAATTGTTCTGATGATATTAGCAATTTGACACATGTATTTGCACATGCTCACAAGACAAGTATTACTGGTGAGATGTCTGTGAGAATAAAGACCATCTAATTAATGCTATTCAGAGCTTATAGCTTCAAAACACGTCATCTTTAATATGCTTAAAAGTTTATATATCTGGAAGGTATTATAATTACACATGTGACATTAAAGTATGATATCAGTCCTGTATTCCTCTGAATTAATTAAACCAATTTTATGTTAACCACATTCTCTTTCTAAAATCAAGAAATCACATCCACCATAAAATCTACAGCAACAGATGATGCTGACATTGTGTCTTTATATTAGTTGAGTCAATGTGCATTATTTCACGTTCCCCCTCCCAAAATCACACACTTTCAAAGTCTTTTTTCACAGTACACTTCAGTGCAATTAAGGCAAACATCTGTTCATTAACCAATGGTAAACAGGGCACTTAAACACAAACCACTAGCTTAAACCCACATCCATACATATACATCCAAACAACAAACAATTGCTAATCATTATGTTTCACATTTAAAAACACAGCAACAAAATAAAATCTAAATACAAAAACAAAACAAACAGACAGTCAGAGACTTAAATACCCCTGGGATCTATTCGGGGGGGGGGGGGGGGGGGGGGGGGGGGGGAGTGGTGGTGAGGATTGAAAAATTTCACCTGGGAATTTATATGCAAATTTAAAACAATAGTAAAACGTCAGGTGTGTGAAGCAGTGATAGCGTTTTGAGTGTCTACACGTAAATATCAAATGACGTGAGACGTCACTCGCGAGGTCGAATCAGTTAATCATCACGACAGACTAAGGGACTGAAATAAATGGATTCCGCGTTCACAATTGATATGACGTCAATACACAAGATATAAAATCTGACTTGTTTACAAACAGACCACATACACTCTACTTTCAGAAGACATCTTTATCAATGGCCACATTGATTTTAAATTCAGAAAATGTGTTCAGGACCATCAATAATATGTTGGCTTTGACTTTTTTTTTTTACCAATAATTATCATAATTATAGCAATAAAAAATCACTTCCTTTCAAAAAAAAAGGGGGTGTATGTATATCTATTAAAAGTCTTCTGTTTACCTATATTGATGTTAAAAAAAAAGTTCTTTAAAATGTACTTCAAAATGACAAAGATATATATAGATTTCATTTAGACAGCTTGTGCATACAATCATTTATTACACCTTGCAAATTAATTCAGGAACTCATCATGTGAAAAATGAGGGTCACAATTAATATTAAAAAATTTAATCATCTGTGCATTAAATGGAAACATTAAGATAATACCTACTGGTACAAATTTCACAGACATTACTGCATTAAATGGATTTATCAGGTGCGCATAAGATTATATGCTAAAACAGATTTCAATACACAAGCTGTCACTATAATTCATTATGTTGGCTAGAGTCAAATTCAAGAAAATGCATGGATTCATCTTCCAATTCTAACCTACTTTATTAAATAATCTCTTTCTGTCCCACATTATACTCAAACAGATAATATATCCCTTTCTAACATTAAAAACAGGGTCTTATCAGTGCAGCTTGTTAAGAACTAATTTTACTGATGTTAAATTTCCATCAATGCATGTCAAAACTGCATCGAACAAATGAAATACAATACATAAACCGTCTTTCCGTCCAATATTATTCAAAGAAATGCAAATGGTGAATTTCTCATCAGACCTCAGGACTATAAGGTCAAATTTCAGCTCATTAGATCCAAATCTTTATACTGTAAGTACTGTATATTGTAACTAGGTCTTCTCAGAACATCAAAACAACGGAGAAATAAACTAAAAATATTTAGAATAGGAGTGCTTCTAATAAAGCCTGCAGGTAGTAATTCTGTGACACACTCTGTATAATCGTATAGTAATTTACACATACAAATTTATAGGTATTCACTTCTGTGCAACAGGTATGTATATACACTTCTGATATTTTATCTTTTGGAATGACCCCCAAATCACACAATCAATGCTAGATTGGGTTTTTTTTAACACAAGTTCCTGGTATAGTGCAGTGTGTGAGTGCATATTCCCCCTAGGGGAACGGAATAATCATTCCAATGTTGTGTGATATGTCACCAAATGTCATTAACTACACAGTGTCACAACAATCAAACTGACCCTCAAATTTACTCCTCTACTTGTTCAGTCGACAGCGACAGAGCGCATGTCTGTCTGATTCTCAAAACGACTAAACAGATCGAATCTACTGTTCTAACATCTATATACTACATGTACTATAATTATCAGAATCTACTGTTCTAACATCTATATATTACATGTACTATAATTATCAGAATCTACTGTTCTAACATCTATATATTACATGTACTATAATTATCAGAATCTACTGTTCTAACATCTATATATTACATGTACTATAATTATCAGAATCTACTGTTCTAACATCTATATATTACATGTACTATAATTATCAGAATCTACTGTTCTAACATCTATATATTACATGTACTATAATTATCAGAATCTACTGTTCTAACATCTATATATTACATGTACTATAACTACAAAAACACTAATTGGAGCTTCCTTGAAAATTTAGTCAGACAATCAACTTCTGAAATTCAGAATTTCATCTCTGTGACCTAATTCATACATTTCTATTTTATACCTGGCAAAAAACACTCAGTCCCTTAATCATCTTACAGAACAATTCAAATGATGAGAAACAGTTTTATTTACTTGTTATTTCAATCAATCATATTAGTAATACTAATTTTCACACATAACAAATGGATGCATTGCATTATGATTGACAAACTGATGTCCTCCATATCATGCTGGGGACACCCATATAAACTTGTCATCCAATATTGTACTGTGATAGACCCTATAATACGAACAGCCAGCTTGACCTACATAATACTCGGGTAACACAACATATTATTCCCAGTCTGTGACTGCAGAGTGCTACTGTAAGTCTTCTAAGGACCAATGTCAAGTCTAAAGTGCACAGGTTCTATAGTTATAACCTTATTTTAGAAGAGTGAACTGTGACCTCATTTTAAATTCTTAGATTGCAACAATTTCATAATGGGTCGATCAATACAGCACTTCTAACACTAAGGGACCAGCTTAAATGAGGCATTGAAATAAACAACATTTTGGGGCAAAAGAACTGAAATTTAATGGCCTATCTAATACCCGATCATTATAAAATCAGTCAAATTTTCTTCTTCTTTGATTGCCAGCCAACATTGTCGTGTGTCATTCCAATCTCCTTTGTAAACAATTGAGGCAAAGCTTGAAATTCTCTGTATCATCAAGTACAAAAATTTTCTGTTGCCAATATCTCTCCCTCCAATCAATCAAAACATTTTTTCACTGATCAAGAGTTTGCAATCAATCACAGAACAGTATAATTGAATAAATTTGCCATATATATATATATCAATATCATCACTTTAAAAATTTAATTTGTTAAATTTGAAGAGAACGATGGCCCTTACTGTCCCACAGGCAAGCGGGCACCACTATTTTCAATAGTATAATTTGTATGTAATGTATGTATGTATGTATGTAATGTATGTATGTATAAGTTCCAATTATATCCTGTTAATTATGATAGAAAATTTACTTGATGATATATTCTATTTGAAACTGCAATGCGTGTCTGACTGTAGAGACCACAGGACCTTGAAAGCTTGCCGCCACAAGGTCCCACAATCTCTCTGGGCATTCTAATTTTGGCCTAGTGGTTCCATATGTGGTCCAGTACTATAACGATTGCCTTATATAACCTCCGCTTGACCTCTGGTGCCCTCATAGTTTTCTAACCCAAATATGACGATAAACTGTCCAATTTGGGTAATCTGACTATCTATAGAGACAAAGAAAATATTCCAAGCTACCACTTATCTCAGACCAAAGAGCTTGGACATCTGCACTATACACACCTAGCAAACTCTTCATTGATATTTTGAGTGGTCAACGAACTTGACACATCTTATCTATCGATAATGAATCAGGGGTGATAATACTCCACGGAGCACGTACATGCTGTGGCAGTTACCTTTGGGGTTTTTACATAATACATGTAAACAACTATATATAAGAACTGATGACAAGATACTCTGGTGGTATACAGTGTATATAGTGCAGGGTACCTATTTACTGACCACTGCATAGTGTGTGAACAACCAGATAAGGATGTAACAACCTTCACCTTTCACTTCAACAACACACCATGTGGTATTCTTAACACTAACATGAAGTAATTGCTGATGGATCCGCGTGTTACGTAAATCAGTTAAAGCCTTTCTCATCCTCCTCTTAATCTGGGTCAATACTGATGGTCACTCCGATAACCATACATGACATGTGCTTTGGCCATCATGATAGACAGTGAATAACTTACTTATTCAGCAGATTGTTTCACATGTTGCTCTTATGTGTATCAATGTAAATCTGCTTACAACTTTACCTATAGAGTACATTATCAGTCACTAAGCCTATTAATCTAAAACCCCAAGAGTTTCTTACTTTACTGTCTAAACATGGACAGTTACAGTTCATAATTATTCACTCCAATTATTGATGAAGGACTACCTATATCAGAGCTGTGTTAACTGACCCGTGAAGACTAACTTGTAACACCTGTGGTTAGAAGTACTAGTAATCCTTGTAATACAAGGAACGTCATGCTGGACACGGATCTGGTCAGCTGGTCATTCACTTGCTGTGTCAGCACTGTAAACTTGTCACATCAGCATCTGTCAACAGTGTATAGGTCTGTGTAATTAGTAGGGGGGTAGTGATGTGCTGCGAAATAAATACCCGTATTAACTGTCCAGTCGGATGTACCGATAATAAATACCAGTATTAACTGTCCAGTGATGTACCAATAGTAAATACCAGTATTAATTGTCTAGTGATGTACCGATAATAAATACCATTATTAACTGTCCAGTGATGTACCGATAATAAATACCAGTATTAACTGTCCAGTGATGTACCGATAATGAATGCCAGTATTTAACTGTCTCAAGAAGTACCAATAAAAAATACCAGTATCAACTGTCCAGTGATGTACTGATAAGTCAATACTAGTATTTTACTATTTAACTGTCCAGTGATGTACTGACAAGTCAATAATAGTATTTAACTGTCCAGCCATGTACCAATAAGTCAATACTAGTATTTAGTTGTCCAGCAATATATCAATAAATAAATACCAGTATTTAACTGTCCGGGGATATCAAATGCAGCATTGGACATGTGGGGTTTGATAAAAAGCAATTAATTTGGGATCAACGTACATAAAATACAGACATCAGTCTCATATAAAGTGTTGTTCCCTACCCCACAGTACATCAGTCTCATATAAAGTGTTGTTCCCTACCCCACAGTACATCAGTCTCATATAAAGTGTTGTTCCCTACCCCACAGTACATCAGTCTCATATAAAGAGTTGTTCCCTACCCCACAGTACATCAGTCTCATATAAAGTGTTGTTCCCTACCCCACAGCAGGGGTTTCATTATTTTTAAAGGCTGGGAGTACCTCCTGAGAATCAGGAGGTACCCCCAGCCTGAGGGCGAGGGGTCCTGGGTTTTCAGCATTTGATACTGCTATTTTTAAACTGAATTTTGTGTTAAAAGGGCTTTTTTATCTGTAAAATTGAGGGTTAATATTGGTTGAAACATGATGTTAAACTGTTGTGACATGTTTATTACTTAATAAAAATGCAAATATTTTAAATAAATGATGTTGTAAATATGAAAGTTTTTGTTTTCTTTATTCAAAGTTGAATGGAGTGCAGTCTCTTTGACTGATTCATTTTCATATTGTTTTGGTTTTCTGTGGCTACAAGTATTTGCACTTGACATCATTTTGCTTAGTATTATGATTTTTGTTCTAGCAACTGAACATGAAATAATTTTCATTTGGTTAATTCAGATCTTTGATTGATTAAAATTTTGCAAATGATTATGACACAAAGTACTGTTTCTTAAGATTCATCATTTTTCAGAAAAGAATTTACAACTCGATAAAAACGATGACAAGAAGAAAATTATGATCAAAACATGTTCATACTCGTGTATGCTATCATTTCAAAATATCACAACAATTATCGGTATGGATTGAATCTTATAGGGCAGTAATTTTCATTTTTACCTTTATTTTTCTTTTTGTTAGAAGCAAAGTAATCTGTAATAGATTTTCATTTTGACATCGTGACAATTTTATCAATAATTTTTTCTTCAATGTCAATTTTACGCTTGATTTCTAAAGGTAAGAAATGTTATTTAAAGCGCTCGTGTGATTTCTTTTCGGTACTCTCTAAGTTTATCTTTCAGTCAAACGGAAAAAGCAATCTCTGACCAGAGGGCGTTACGCTACGCTCCACAACACGTGAAAGTGAAGCTTGCGTAGCGCGCCCTCTGGTGAGAGAATGCGGAAAAAGCTGTCGAAATGACGCGGACCTCGAAGAGAGCACCAAAACAAACTCGATCAACCGAACGCAACGAATAGAAAGTTTTCAAGCCAATTTTAAGGCTTTTATGAAGAAACTTACGATTAAAAATATTTTACAATTTTTTTTTTTGCAAACGATTTTTTCTGCCGGTACTTAATGCAATTGTAGGCGGGTAAAAGTACCGGGTACCGGCTCTTAATGAAAGCACTGTAACAGTGCCACAGTACATCAGTCTCATATAAAGTGTTGATCCCTACCCTACAGTACATCAGTCTCATATAAAGTGTTGATTTATACCCCACAGTACATCAGTCTCATTAAAGTGTTGTTCCCTACCCCACAGTACATCAGTCTCATTAAAGTGTTGTTCCCTACCCCACAGTACATCAGTCTCATTAAAGTGTTGTTCCCTACCCCACAGTACATCAGTCTCATATAAAGTGTTGTTCCCTACCCCACAGTACATCAGTCTCATATAAAGTGTTGTTCCCTACCCCACAGTACATCAGTCTCATATAAAGTGTTGATCTCTACCCCACAGTTCATCAGTCTCATATAAAGTGTTGTTCCCTACCCCACAGTACATCAGTCTCATATAAAGTGTTGTTCCCTACCCCACAGTACATCAGTCTCATTAAAGTGTTGTTCCCTACCCCACAGTACATCAGTCTCATATAAAGTGTTGTTCCCTACCCCACAGTACATCAGTCTCATATAAAGTGTTGATTTATACCCCACAGTACATCAGTCTCATTAAAGTGTTGTTCCCTACCCCACAGTACATCAGTCTCATTAAAGTGTTGTTCCCTACCCCACGGTACATCAGTCTCATTAAAGTGTTGTTCCCTACCCCACAGTACATCAGTCTCATTAAAGTGTTGTTCCCTACCCCACAGTACATCAGTCTCATTAAAGTGTTGTTCCCTACCCCACAGTACATCAGTCTCATATAAAGTGTTTAGTTTACGTCTCCTGATCTAGCCTCTCAGAATTTGTGTGCCTGTAATATGTGTGCAGCATCTTGCAAGGCAATTTAACACATACATACAGGATTCCATTAAAACAAAAACTGGTACCCCTGACAGACTCATCAAAAATATAAAAAGTAATGGAGACAGCTGTCCTACTAAAACACATAAAGAATCATCATCATCTATATGTATGTAATATTGCATAACATGTGTTACAACACAAATTAGTATTGATAGATGAAATGTATGTATTTGAATCTATCATCTAGGGATCACAGATTTAAAAGATGCTTAAGGAGGTACTCTACATCATCATACTGGCTGACTACCTTTTTAAGACATGGATGAAAATATAAATATGAGCAATATTTGTCTATTCATTTCAAACACCATTGCCTAACGTAGGTTAGCATGTCAACTGCTGAGCTGTAAGATTGTGGGTTCAAGTCCAGCAGGGTTTTGAATTTTTTTTTCGATTGCTTTCTAATAAAAGTGCAATTTTTCTAAATAAAGTAAATTTGAAAGTTTTCAATTCCAAAATATTCTTGTACATATCCTCTACTTTTCATGCATATCAAATTTTTCAGGTGTAGCACACCTCCTAAAACCCTGTTTCAACACAAATACTGGGGTCCCGTGACCTAGCTTTTACACAAAAGCCTCACGATCAAAATCAAATTGTCAGAAATAGCCAATTCTTTACACCTTATCCCTTGACGATTTTCAGAATTAGTATATATACATTTTTTTTTTAAAAAAGCCATGGTTAGTAAAACTTGCATATAATTAACCTTGTAATGTGAATTTGATTGAATGGCAGATGAGCTAAATTATTCATCTTAGTCCTGAGATTTTTTTTTTTGTCACAAGTAACTGTGTATTACTTAGTATTTGTGACTTAATGCATGTGTGCCACTATTTACAGGTCTTTATGCACAATTGGCATCAGTACAGCATTAAATGGAATTTAACCCACCAACCCCCCACATCAAATAATGCATCAGAATCTACCAAATTATTGATGTTTTCTGGGAACAAAACACTAAAAAAAAAATATATATACACCTAGCTTATAATAAGGTGATGCACTTAAATATTCCCAAGACTTCATACACACCTAAATTACTTATCTCTCTGATCATGTAGATATTCTGCCTGTCATTAAGATATTACTCACATGAGCTAATACTATCAAAATGAAATGCTAATTAATACTACTGTTGCTTAACCATCTTGAACAAATCTTCTGATATTGTAAATTATGCAACCAGCCCATGCGTAGAATAATAAGCATGTTTGAGTAGCACCTAATAACACACTAATCTGATAGTGTGATGGTTTTTTTTAAACAGATTCCATCAATGAAAACAATGTGTATTGATTTGACAGCGTTCAATATGAACCACTTTCATTGCAACAAGGCACTCCCTAAAATTACAAACACTGTCTGCCTCCACAAGATTTCTCACTGAAATTCACACCGTTTTTGATAATTCTGACACAGATAAAGGTATTGATAACCATTCAAAGTTTAAATATTATCATTTATCATGGGTGTTTGATATCACAGGTCTTTAATGTAAATACTAAACATACATGTATCACAATTTTTAAAAAATGTTGTTGATGGAGAACAATAGTTAGCAATGAGGAGATTTTACGGATTAGTAATCCGTTATCTTCAATATAGCAAATTAATATTACGTAATCTTACATAAATCATACTGGTGTAACAAGATGATAGCACTGATTAGGGTAGAAATTTAAAGGAATGTACAAATGTACTACACAGTGTCAATGTCTGATACAACATTGCTCAAAGATGGGGAGTAAATCCCTGGCCTATCTCCTACTGCTCAGAAGTCCATAACAGACATATCCCCCAGGGGCACAGTACACTTAGTACTTAGGTGTCAGAGCCAACATGTTTAAACACAAACTTGTCATGACAGAATGCATGTTTGGGTGTTGTTAACATGCTCCACAGTTTGTCTGTGTTTCAGTCTAGCAAACAAACTCACTAGTGATTCTTCACAGTGGCACTTGTGATAAACAGTTCGGATTTTCAATTACTATTGTGACAAATATCAGTACAAATCTAAACACAGAAAAGATTCCTATCCAGATAGCTTCCATTTATATAGATGGACACCAATCTATTTGACAACAGAACATCAAGAATTGAGAAATTCAACAGAATATGGGTAAAAAAAAACCCACCCATATACATGTATATATTGGCAAATCAAATTTTATAATCATAGTTCCTCAAGTTCAAACAGTCCAGATTATTTAGCTGTGCATTGCAAGACACAAAATTCGTGTCAACATAAGGGTGGGAGTGAGATCCTATTGAGGTACATAACATGTGAACAAACTATCTAACTGAAACACGAACTATATATCTAACAATTATACACATCCCAATGCATCACATCATTCATCTGAACACATACAATATGTTAACTTTATTCACTCCGTTTAAGTCAGTACCTTTCTCAACTCTGATAGTCCATCTTTCACAAATCTTGTCCTGTTTAATTAATCTCCTAATAACCTATACAATACCTCATCATGATCATTCTCAGTCTACTAACATAGTAAATAAATTTCCAGCACCCCCCCAATAATTGAATTTATTATTAATCTGTCTGAAATTTCCTTTTCATAATAAAAGGTTGTATACTACAATATGCAGAAGATGAGTCTTTCATGATGATGGCTTTATTTTGTGATTTAATACGGTTACCGTGGAAATGCTGGATCCAACGCATCAAGAAATGCACGCGTGTTAATATTCTGTGCGACTTATATTTAATTTGTACCCGGTATTTAATATTCTCTATCGAGTATTTGATATTTTTTACCGAGTATCTAACTTGCATCTTACATATACTGAGCATTTAATATTTGATATTTCACATTATAAATGAAATATTTTAAAATTTGAGGCCAGCCGGATTTGATCATTCATGGTCGGATATCTCAGGCGATAGATACTTTGGGGGGCAGGGTTCAATCCCAGTCTGCTCTGTAGCATTTCCTCCCTTCCCGTTACATTTAGTGTTGTAGACCAGCCCCTGGAATAAACTGGTTTCCTGCTAATGGTACCAATTTACCCCCGGAACTGACAGATGAGAGGTTTACCAGGAGATAAAGATGGGTGGATAAAGATCTTGGGTAATTTGTGGGTCTTCAAGAGTGATGACCTTAATATGCCGGTTTCGAGATACGTCCGAGTTATTTCCCTTTGAGAACTCTCGTACATAGTAAGGCGTGAAAGAATTTGTTTACTCGCGGGAGTGGGACAGATATTCATCACAGCGTAAGTGAATGTACTCAGTAAGTTTCTCATACGCTGTTTGAAAACCCGAATTCGACTGATACACAAACTAAGTAAGTGATACATATTTAGAGAGTAATTAAATACATAGAATTCTTATCCTATCACGTTGTTTCGCTGGTCATAAGTACCATATCCAAGACATTTCTTGCAAATATGACATTGTTTGTATGTTTCCACTTCGGTAAAACATTTCTTTCGATAGTATTTAGTATTTCCCACATTTACATATTTAAAGAGAAGCTGCTTTTAATACATTTCATCGTCTTTCTCGTTGGCTGTATATCTACTCTGTCCCACTTAGGCATTCAAAATTCCACTAAATGCACCTCCTATACAGAAGAGTTCGTATCTCGAAACTGACGTATTGGAGGGATTAATGGCATGATTATCCAGCTTCCACAGGGGTACAATTAGCTCATTTGGAAGAAAACTTTACTTAAGATTCTAGGCACCCTGGTTCAAATCCTGGTATGCTGAGTTAAATAAATTTTCTCTCTTCCTGTTCCGTATGTAAGATTACTAAATAAATGATAATTATTGTCCCTCATCATGATGTAGAGGAATTCATTGTTCTAATACTTCTAGATTCTACATTTTGCCACAACATCTTGAACCATATCAATGTTACCTACATGTACCCAAGAACTATTTATAAGCTCCTACTAGTGATTATTTTGTCAAGTAATGAGTCTTTTTATTGTCTGAAGTGTTTGTGAGTTACAAGTGAGAAAATAAATTTTTCAACAACCTACACATGAAAATTAAAAAAAAAAGATTTCGCACTAGTAAAAGATTATCGAGACAACATATGGAGTGGAAAAATGGCTGTCAGACCAGCATGGAAAGGGGGATACCTTGATTAAAGCTAGAAATTCTTCACTGGACCAATCTCTCCACATCAGTCAATGATATTAAGCTTCAAATACTACGAATTATACAATCATAAGCAATACCAACCAACATTCCCAAAAATGGACAAAGCCATATTGCCGAAGTATGTGTCTAAGCTCACGTACTTCAAACTGCGTTTAAAAAATTACCAGACTTTGGAATAATGAACAGAGTACTAAAACATTGACTTAGAAAATAGAAATTCATATTATTCTAAGTGAATATTAAAAATATAAGCCTCAAAGCACTCTTCTTCGGATATATTGTTGAGTAGGCATAATTTTGTTGATTCGAGATATCACTTTCATATGAAATTTCTACGTAAGTATACAACATAAACACTCCATACCTTGCATTTAAGTAAATCTTCTATTGTCTTTAATGCCGAATCAGTTAATTTAACATGGACTACGCTCTTAAGTTCGTAATTTGCTGAAGTGGAAGACAGCCCATATTTTTCGCCCTCCACTAGCGTAGCCATATTGGAGCTCTTCAATGTACACATGTCTCTAGGGACGATCTCAAAATATGGAACGATTCATTTCCGGTCTAATTAATCCATACTGTGGAAATTATGTAATATATGTAGATACGAAATTTTAGGAATGAAAAAATAATTGGAATTGAAATACAGTTTCTGTCAAATTGTTGAAATTATTATTTTTGAAATGAAGTCGTGTTATTATCCATACTAGTAAAATGCATTTTGAGAGAGTCATACATATCAGGTTTCCTGCATGGAACCAATCGCATCCATGGATATTTTTTTATCAGAAGAGAGAGAGAGAGAGAGAGAGAGAGAGAGAGAGAGAGAGTTGGTCTTTATTTTTTCCCGAGGCTATTTATAAATAACTTTAACATCAATTAATATAGATTATACTAGGTCAGATTATAAACATTTATATGTCGTTCATGAATAGGAATTGAATTCAATACTGATTAAAAATGTGCTGTACAATAAGTGTGCTATATGGGAAGTAAAGTAAAACAATATTATAAAATGTTGTCACAAACACAGAGAGTACCAAGGAACGGTGCCTGAGCCAAGTCTATCAGACTGGTAGTCTTGTACCCTAAGTGTTCAAGACAGCTTATTTATAGAATACACAAAAATAAATACATGATACCACAATATGTACACATGCATACCATATACAGATGTTATATATCCAAGACAGCTTACTTATAGTATTGTATACAGTTAAATAGAACTACACAATACGATATACAGATGTATACTATATATACATGTTAAGGGTTTCTACATTGATGTTGGTCTTGAGTTGGCTTATAATACTGATTGAAAATGCGCTGTACAACAAGGATATTATATCGGTAGTAAAATAAAACAATATTATAAAATGTTGTCACGAATACTATAAGATCATGATAGTAAATGTACGTACTACGTGTATGATTGTCACATCATACTATTGTAATACCATGGTTAACTCATACCATTATTATTAAAATTGAAGTTTAATACACTGATTAGCGGATCCAGAGATCCGGGAATTGGACCCCCCCCCCTTCTCAGTGGCATCTATGCATGTACACTAGCATCATATTGTTAATAAACAACAATTTGTAGGCAATTATTGTGGGTTGTTTTGTGTGTGTGTGTGTGTGTTTTCATCTTCAAGTTAAATATTACAAGGCTCTTATTAGCTAGTACTGAATGGTACACGTATTCATTTTTATCGATTCATTTGATATGATCTGTAGTGCATTTTCTAGATTTTGGAACATACATACACCGTGCATACACTGATATGTTTACATTTCCAGTGTTTTACCTTTGATATCTTTACAAATCGTCATATGATAGTCATTTCCTCATGAACGCGCTGCAGTTGGAAACAATGCTCGTATGAATCTTGATGAATATCGAACATCTATTTTAACAAGAGGAATCAGACAGAAATGAAAACAGGGTGTAAATATAAGACGAATATTTCAGTTTTGAAAATACATAAGAACATATGAACTGCGATGCTTCACTCCGGCAACTTGTACTTCATGATCTTAACTAGATTGATTTAAAATGGTGTCTTTTAATGCATTTTCGACTGAGATTCTTGTTCCTCCCCTGAAAATGTTTTTAAAAGTTTGATTTAAAATGGTGCATTTTCGTCTGAAAGTCTTGTTCCTCCCCGTGAAAATTTTAAAAAGACTGATTTAAAATGGTGCATTTTAATGCATTTTTGACTGAAATTCGTGTTCCTCCCCTGGGAAAATTTTAAAAAGATTGATTTAAAATGGAGCATTTTAATGCATTTTTGACTGAAATTCTTGTTCCTTCTTCCTTTCATTTATAGTCACCACATCCATCATAGATTTGGGTGTGGTAAAAAAAAAAGAAGAGCGGGGGGGGGGGGGGACCCCACCCCCCTAAATCCGCCACTGCACTGGAAATGCGCTTCCTGAAGCATAGACTGGCGTTAAACGTTACCGTTCATAACCAGTCTAATTTAGATCTGATTCTTATTCTTTATTTCCGTGATATCATTGGATATCATATATATATATAAATACAATCAGACTTCTTAAATTCAGGCCGTTACGTAGACTCTGGGTAGCGATTGTGAGCGTATCTTAGGATCTGATTTTGCGTTGATACCCTCCTGTATTTTTAAAATTGAAATTTATTCATTAAATATCGATATAATTTAATTAATCATGTTTAATTGATCTAGTCATTTTAATTGATTTTCTTTAATTTAAATCTAATTTAAATTTAGATTATAATTAATATAAATATATATATCTAATTCTTCTGGTAAAAAATACACAAATCTATGAACAGTATATGAATTTATAAGTACAATCGAGCAAAACAATGGAATATATGTATATGGAATAAAAACGTGGAAGAAAATCTGACACAATATTAATTCAAAGAATTTTATTTCCACGACACACTGTACACTTGCAGTCCTCAGAATTTGAATATTGCCATGAAATTAATTTATTTTTACAAGATAAAATGTGATATAATTTTACATTAAAGATAAATTGACATTCTATGCAAGTTTAGCTTCAGAACTTTAGCTTTCTGAAAAAAATATTGGGACAGTTCAGAGTCCCAGTGGGTTTTTTTTCCAGAGAGCTACAGTTCTGCAGTTTATGCAAGTTAGGATGGCAATATAAAGGAAGATAACTCTTACAAGTTTGCACGTTGTATATGTACGGTTCTTCCTCGTGCTTGTGGATTCCATAAGTCCCAATTATAATTAACAGGTGTCAACTAGATGAAAAATGAAACTGTAAGTACGGAAGTAATTAATCATAACAGCATGTGTTTACGGAAATTCACAGCGTTCTACAAATTACATACAATAACATAGAAATTAACACTCAGACTATTAAACCGAACTAGATATAGTCAATCAATATTGTAAAAATGTAATATATATATATATATATATATATATGTTTTTCCGATCCCAACTCTGGTATATCCAGGGGTTCGTGCTTGCCCAACTCGTTACTTTGTATTCTTTATGGGAGTCATGAGATTGATCAATGTTCGTTATCTTCACCTTTCATGTACACGTAGCTTCAGTGTGCGCGATTTGTCAAAGCGCGAGCCCAGAAGAACACTAGTAGATCGCCATTTGTTCCTCGTCCATCGTTATCATATATGCTTCCAAAGGTGTAGCATTTTTTTCTCCAAATTGATGTCGACAGAACAATCTATGAATCTAATTGTCTTTCACATGCCGTTTTAAATATATAATGGATCTACACATACCCCCCCCCCCCTTTCCGGCTATAACCAATCCGTCAACGTTTGCGTACTGAATCTGCACTCATTGCCATGCCAGTTCATGAGTCGAATATAGTGCAACTGATAAATTAACAGAACCGTTAGAAGCACTTTTAAAAGAGGGGGTCGAAAAAAAAGTGGGGGTTACTCTTAGAGCATTTAAAAAAAAATTCTACACGAATTACAAAATGATAACATGAAATCTTGGCATAATCCCCAGTAGATCGATTAAATACACTCAATATCTTAAATAGTAGAGTGAAATAATTTGTTAATTACAATGAAGAAAAATAACGATAGACTTGTGCAGCTGTACTTTGTAATTTTGTATTATATCTCTTGCTATAATCTGACTGCTCTGTGTAAGAAGATCATCTTACTGACCTTTGATTCCGTTGTACTTAAAGTTTGGAACACATTTTGTGTTATTAAATTTCACACATTCAAGACAATAAAATATGTTAAATCCAAACGATAAGCTTATCAAATGATAAAGTTACAAAACAGTAGGCCTAAGTTATAGAAGTTGTAATGAGTATTTTTGGTTCTTGATGAAGGAGCCCAGAATCTCCGACACACCCATCTAGCTATGTACTTTTATTCCCAACTTCAACCGTTGGGTCATCTCTCTCCGTACATGTCATTTCTGTATACTGAGATTGGAACCATAACTGGAAACAGTCTTTTGTTTCGTATAATTCATTGTCAATGAGGAATGTATGGGGTCAATCATTTTGGAATAATACAATGTCTTCAGTGATGACAGTCTGAATAATACACGTTTTTCATGCATGGCCTGCACTTCCTACCGATCGCAATTACGAAACAATTAAATGTTTATGACTGATATGCATAAATTATATCCCAATACCATGCCATTCAGTGAATCACATCCTTCCACTTCTACTGAACAAATATCACTATCCTTTCTGTCTTTTTCTCTAGCCCTTTATTTCACTCTATCCCCTTTATCTCTCTCTCACTCTCCTCTCTCGATCTCCTTTCTCTCTCTCTCTTGATCTCCTAAGCTTTATTTCTCTCTCTCTCTATCTCCTATCCCTCCATCTTATTTCTGTCTCTCCTTTATCCCTCTCTATCTCTTTCTCCTTTTCTCTCTCTCCTTTCTCTTCTCTCTCTCCTTTCTCTTCTCTCTCTCCTTTCTCTTCTCTCTCTCCTTTCTCTTCTCTCTCTCCTTTCTCTTCTCTCTCTCCTTTCTCTTCTCTCTCTCCCCTTTCTCTTCTCTCTCCTTTCTCTTCTCTATCTCCTTTCCCTTCCTTTTTCTTTCCCCTTTCTCATTTCCCTTCTCTCTCTCCTTCCTTTCTCTCTCCTTTTTCCTCTCTCTCTCTCCTTTTTCTTTCTCTTCTCTCTCTCCTCTTTCCTTCCCTTCTCTTTCTCCTTTCTCTTCCCCCTCTCTCTGTCTTTCTCTCTTTTGCCTATTCTTTCTATCCCCCTCCTTTCTCCTTTCCTTCTCTCTCCTTTCCATTCTCCCTTTCCCTTCTCCTCTCTCTTTCCTTGCTCTTTCCCTTCTCTCTCCTTTCCTTATTCTTTCTATCCCCTCCTTTCTTTCTCTCTCCTTTCTATTCTCTCTTTCCCTTCTCCTCTCTCTTTCCTTGCTCTTTCCCTTCTCTCTCCTTTCCTTATTCTTTCTATCCCCCTTCTTTCTTTTTCCCTTCTCTCTCTCTCATCAGAATTTAGAGCATTCCTTACATTTCATCTTTATTTGAAAGCATTGTAAGTGGGTATCATCAGATTGACGACTTGTCTGTAGGACGATGTGATGAAGATGATAAAACTGACGAATCAATGATGATGGTGCATGTGGAAGGCCACTGGCAGTACATGCATTTTCGAAAAATGGGGCCAAGTATCTTGATGCAGCCCCCAACCAAGCAAACAAAATTCTGAAACACCCACTCATGCATCATTGCCAGTTAGTTTTCTTTTAGTCGATGATGTTAGATGTGCATACAAATGTACATAATGCATACACAGTGAAGCTTGTTACACAATATACATACATATAGCATAGCTTGCTTCATTATAAATATGTATTATTTTTCTATCTTATTTCATAAGATAACAATATTTAAACTACCATATACAACATATAGAAGTAGGACACCGGAATAATAACAGCCTGTGAATCTACAGATCAAGGGAAGGGAAATCATTTAACAGTGCGACATTTAACTCTGGACACGTCCAGAGTTTCGCCAACCATTTTATCAAGGATACTAAAAACCTTTTACAAAAAAGATGGGATTTTATGTTTACAAGACATGCACCAACATTTACACTTGTAACTATTGTAGTTTTTAAGATATTTCACCTGAAATCAAAAAATTCCATGGGATTTTGGTGGGATTTTTACTCCCACTTGGGAGGATTTTCACTCCCACCAAAAATCCCATGTGAGAAAATATATATTCTCCCATTGGATTTTAACTCCCATATTTAAACTTAATATGGGATATGTCCCATAGGAGGAAATGTGCTATAATGAGCATGGCATTTTTGTGTTTTGTTAAAGATTAAGGGAGGGGAGATTATTTTGTGTTTTGTTAAAGATTAGGGGAGAGGAGAGTATTTTGTTAAAGATTAAGGGAGGGGAGATTATTTTGTTACATATTAAGGGAGGGGAGATTATTTTGTTACATATTAAGGGAGGGGAGATTATTTTGTTACATATTAAGGGAGAGGAGATTATTTTGTTACATATTAAGGGAGGGGAGATTATTTTGTTACATATTAAGGGAGGGGAGATTATTTTGTTACATATTAAGGGAGGGGAGATTATTTTGTTACATATTAAGGGAGGGGAGATTATTTTGTTACATATTAAGGGAGGGGAGATTATTTTGTTACATATTAAGGGAGGGGAGATTATTTTGTTACATATTAAGGGAGGGGAGATTATTTTGTTACATATTAAGGGAGGGGAGATTATTTTGTTACATATTAAGGGAGCGGAGATTATTTTGTTACATATTAAGGGAGCGGAGATTATTTTGTGATTTGTTATAGTCTCCCTGTTCTATCATGTGACATATAAACTGTTTATATATACATGTATCTACAGATTAAGAGAGGGGGATTATTTTGATTTGTTACAGATTAAGGGAGGGGAGATTATTTCATGATTTGTTATAGATTATGGGAGGAGAAATTATTTTGTGATTTGTTATAGATTAAGGGAGGAGAGATTATTTTGTGATTTGTTATAGATTAAGGGAGGGAAGATTATTTTGTGATTTGTTATAGATTAAGGGAGGAGAGATTATTTTGTGATTTGTTATTATAGATTAAGGGAGGAGAGATTATTTTGTGATTTGTTGTAGATTAAGGGAGGAGAGATTATTTCGTGATTTGTTATAGATTAAGGGAGGAGAGATTATTTTGTGATTTGTTATAGATTAAGGGAGGGAAGATTATTTTGTGATTTGTTATAGATTAAGGGAGGGGAGATTATTTTGTGATTTGTTATAGATTAAGGGAGGAGGGATTATTTTGTGATTTGTTATTATAGATTAAGGGAGGAGAGATTATTTTGTGATTTGTTGTAGATTAAGGGAGGAGAGATTATTTTGTGATTTGTTATAGATTAAGGGAGGAGAGATTATTTTGTGATTTGTTATAGATTAAGGGAGGGAAGATTATTTTGTGATTTGTTATAGATTAAGGGAGGGGAGATTATTTTGTGATTTGTTATAGATTAAGGGAGGAGGGATTATTTTGTGATTTGTTATTATAGATTAAGGGAGGAGAGATTATTTTGTGATTTGTTATAGATTAAGGGAGGAAAGATTATTTTGTGATTTGTTGTAGATTAAGGGAGGAGAGATTATTTCGTGATTTGTTATAGATTAAGGGAGGAGAGATTATTTTGTGATTTGTTATAGATTAAGGGAGGAGAGATTATTTTGTGATTTGTTATAGATTAAGGGAGGAAAGATTATTTTGTGATTTGTTGTAGATTAAGGGAGGAGAGATTATTTCGTGATTTGTTATAGATTAAGGGAGGAGAGATTATTTTGTGATTTGTTATAGATTAAGGGAGGAGAGATTATTTTGTGATTTGTTATAGATTAAGGGAGGAAAGATTATTTTGTGATTTGTTGTAGATTAAGGGAGGAGAGATTATTTCGTGATTTGTTATAGATTAAGGGAGGAGAGATTATTTTGTGATTTGTTATAGATTAATGGAGGATAGATTATTTTGTGATTTGTTAAATTCACTCTTTTCTCTCCTATAACATCTAAACACACCGAAACAGAACAGACTCAGCAACATTAGTCCTAACATTGACCCAAAAATAATGGCCAAATCGTGGTCAAAACTGTCCGATGTGTCCTTGCTCGCCCCATCCACCACGAATGTTGTGGACCTAGGGGTCGCTGCAGGCGTTGTTATGGCGTTAGACGCTGCTGGAGGCACGCTGGGAGTGGCAGACTGGGAGGACTGGAATGGTGTTTTTTTCTGAGTAATTGGGATAGATGTGTTTGCCTCTGGTGTCTGTGGTGTTGTTAATGAGGTGGGTGAAATGTTGGGCGATGAGTGTTTTCCACCCTCCGTGAATACTGTGCTCTGTGGAGCGTACAATACAGTTGTTGTCCGGGAAGTGTCGGTTGGTGTTGTTGTCCGGGAACTGTTGGTTGATGATATTAGTCCTGTTGTTGTCCGGGAACTGTTGGTTGATGTTATTAGGCCTGATGTTGATGACTGATTATCTGTTGGTAAATGTTCGCCTGTTGATGTGACGTTCGGTGTTTTTTCTTGGACTAGCCACTCACTTGTCACGTGATTTGTTGTATCGAGGGTTCTCGCAGATGACGACAGGCCTGCGTCGGTTGATAAGTTATCAGTATAACTGTCAGAAGCTTTTGCTGGCGCGGTTTCGATGGCAACAGTAGTTTTTGTGTTTGTTGTTTGTCGTGCTACAGTTGTTGTACAGTTTATAACCTTATAAAAAACAACTTCCTTCATTAAACAAAATGTCGTATTTCAGTACGCATAAAATACACTCTGAATTTTCAAACTGCCCCAAAGCATTGATTATCTGCATGGTGAGCAGCTTACATTTTCATGTGGAGTTCCGGGGTCGTCAACCGATCTCTTCCCAATGATCATGACGCCCTGGGGACTGGCTGTAGTACGGGACACAGAGGGCTGGCACGGATCACCTTCATTATTAGGCTGTGGTTGTACCTGGAAAAGGGCACAGAAAATCACGAATTTAAACTCTCTAGAATATATCTGTCTCTGACTGACTTTTAAATTTCACAACTTTTTCAAATTTCAAAACTTTTCAAGAGTTGTCTTTTCTTATTGAACACTAACTTAAGGTTAGTTATTTAACAGAACGAGCCTCGGATCAATTATAATCAATATCTCTTTAATGTAGCATGTTACTATTTCGGAACCTACAAATCAGATCGATGGCAATTCTGTTGATGAGGGCATTTTTTTTCTTTTTAAAGAATTAAACGAGATTTCACCTCATCTAAACGAGATTGCACCTCAATTGAACGAGATTTCACCTCATTTAAAGTCTTTTGTGATTCTTACATCACTTCTGATAATGTCCATTAATGAAACACAGCATGATTAGAGTATACTAGTATACATGTATGTTGTATTATGTGTCGTGTTATTTATATACATGATTAAGCAAACACCGAGGATTTTTGTTTACATAATGTGAAATGATTTTCATCGGTAGTTTTCTGAACATAAATGTAAGTTGAATTTAAATGTAAAACACTATTTATATACACCGGTATATATTATTGGGATCTCCCTTTAAAAACCTCTGAAGAGGAAGCACTAGCTCTAGAATGGAGACCCCACTCCCAGAAACTATCACTAGAGTGGGATCCGCCCATGAAATCCCATTTTGGAGTCAGTTTTCCTTTGGAACAATCCTGCTCTAGTTTACAGTGAAAGAATGAAATTTCCCAACAACCAGGTTCTCTCGCCCTCCGACGAACATCTCACCCATCTGTGCTTGAATGCTGGACAACTCGCCCCCAAGACAACTCGCTCTCAAGACAAGTCTTAGGACAACTCACCCTCTCTTAGGACAAGTCGCCCCCTTCTCTTGAGACAACTCGCCCCCAATATTATATATAAATATATTATCACATTTTATTTTTATTTTGTGTGTGTGTGTGTGTGTTATTTACACTTTTAACCCTATAAAGACATGAAAGATACGTCTTTTTATTTCATACTTTAACACGAATGGTAAATTCTAATAGAATTATACACAGATTTGATTATTGCATTTCAGAAAAGGTTATATTTTTCATAAATCAATTGGCAAGGAAAATTATATTTACTGATCTTCAGGTAATTGATGAAATGTCTCCAATACTGAGAAAATTTTGGGGTTTGGGGGTGTGTGGGTTTTTTTGTTGTTGGGTTTTTTTTTATCGATATAGTATACAATGTACATAAGTGTAAAGGTGAAGCATGAATATTCTGATACATGTAATTATCTTTTAATGCGTTTCTCAACTAATTCCCGTTGAAAAATAATAAAATTCCCATTTTAGAAATTGTATAACGGCTTTGCTTTACTGATTGAAGTGATACTTTTTACGCGGGGTGATTCTTTTTACGCGGCGATTTCAAAGTGTAAAGAAATCTGATGATGAGTACCTCATAACGTTTGAAGTAAATTTTAACAGCTTGGGGGAAATCAAACAATTAGGGGCAAGTTGTCCCAATGAGGGGGCGAGTTGTCTTGAGGGCGAGTTGTCTTGGGGGCGAGTTGTCCTGATACCCTGTGCTTATATGCACTGCATGTGTGCATCATCACTATAATCATATTACTATATTCTAGGCCTGGGACGATTCAGGCTTAGCTCGATTCGGTTCGGTTTCGATTCAGAACAGCACGGTTCGGTTATTTTCGATTCGGTTCATGTTAGGTCCAATTTATCTAATGACACCACAAAAATTAACAATTTTAATGAGTAGCATATTTGATGTGATTTTATTCAAGTTATATAAATATATGTCGTCATTTGTAAACATCATATCTATTCATAATGACATTTTATAACTTTGATAGAAAAAAGAAAACACTGACAGTCTTTCAAAATTTGTTATATCAATGTGCTACATAAGTTTTGGATTATTAAACAAATCTATAGTGAATCTAAAATGTATATGATATTGCTTTCATTGATATGCAAAAATTCAATAATTCTATCAATTGAGAGTCTTTGAAAATCTCTCCTTTATTGATTTACTTCTCTCATATTAACTGTCAAATCTGTTTCATTACCTACGATGTTGATTTCATTCCACCACTGACAGAAATGCTATGTCATGTAATAGGGCTGTGCGGTGCACCGAAAATTTCGGTGCACCGCGATTCATACCATTCGATTCGATGCACCGATTACAAATTCCGGATTTCGGTTCGGTTCGGTTTAGATTTTACTTACACCAAAACAACAAATATGGCGTCCGAGTGATGTTGAAAACGTGGATTTTTATGCAACAGAGATTTAAATCACTACTGTGTTGAGAGTTAGCATTTTCACCACTCATATACCAACAGAATATGGTCCGTAAGATCATTGCAGTTTATCTTTACATGACATAGCATTTCTGTCAGTGGTGGAATGAAATCAACATCGTAGGTAATGAAACAGATTTGACAGTTAATATGAGAGAAGTAAATCAATAAAGGAGAGATTTTCAAAGACTCTCAATTGATAGAATTATTGAATTTTTGCATATCAATGAAAGCAATATCATATACATTTTAGATTCACTATAGATTTGTTTAATAATCCAAAACTTATGTAGCACATTGATATAACAAATTTTGAAAGACTGTCAGTGTTTTCTTTTTTCTATCAAAGTTATAAAATGTCATTATGAATAGATATGATGTTTACAAATGACGACATATATTTATATAACTTGAATAAAATCACATCAAATATGCTACTCATTAAAATTGTTAATTTTTGTGGTGTCATTAGATAAATTGGACCTAACATGAACCGAATCGAAAATAACCGAACCGTGCTGTTCTGAATCGAAACCGAACCGAATCGAGCTAAGCCTGAATCGTCCCAGGCCTATCATGTAAAGATAAACTGCAATGATCTTACGGACCATATTCTGTTGGTATATGAGTGGTGAAAATGCTAACTCTCAACACAGTAGTGATTTAAATCTCTGTTGCATAAAAATCCACGTTTTCAACATCACTCGGACGCCATATTTGTTGTTTTGGTGTAAGTAAAATCTAAACCGAACCGAACCGAAATCCGGAATTTGTAATCAGTGCATCGAATCGAATGGTATGAATCGCGGTGCACCGAAATTTTCGGTGCACCGCACAGCCCTACTATATTCATATATACTCTGTGTGTATTACTATATTCATATATACACTGTGTGTATTACTATAATCATATATACACTGTGTGTATTACTATAATTATATTTACACTGTGTGTATTACTATAATCATATATACACTGTGTGTTACTATAATCATATATACACTGTGTGTATTACTATAATCATATATACACTGTTTGTATTACTATAATCATATATACACTGTGTGTATTACTATAATCTATATATACACTGGGTGTATTACTATAATCATATATACACTGTGTATTACTATAATCATATATACACTGTGTGTATTACTATATTCATATATACACTGTGTGTATTACTATAATCATATATACACTGTGTGTATTACTATAATTATATTTACACTGTGTGTATTACTATAATCATATATACACTGTGTGTTACTATAATCATATATACACTGTGTGTATTACTATAATCATATATACACTGTTTGTATTACTATAATCATATATACACTGTGTGTATTACTATAATCTATATATACACTGGGTGTATTACTATAATCATATATACACTGTGTATTACTATAATCATATATACACTGTGTGTATTACTATAATCATTTATACACTGTGTATTACTATAATCATATATACACTGTGTGTTACTATAATCATATACACACTGTGTGTTACTATAATCATATATACACTGTGTGTATTACAATATTCATATTTACACTGTGTGTATTACTATAATCATATATACAGTGTGTTACTACAATCCTATATACACTGTGTGTATTACTATAATTTATATATACACTGTGTGTTACTATAATCATATATACACTGTGTGTATTACTATAATCATATATACACTGTGTGTTACTATAATCATATATACACTGTGTGTATTACTACAATTTATATATACACTGTGTATTACTATAATCATATATACACTGTGTGTATTACTATAATGATATATACACTGTGTGTATTACTATAATCATATATACACTGTGTGTATTACTATAATCATATATACACTGTGTGTTACTATAATCATATATGCACTGTGTGTATTACTATAATCATATATACACTGTGTGTATTACTATAATCATATATACACTGTGTGTATTACTATAATGATATATACACTGTGTGTATTACTATAATCATATATACACTGTGTGTATTACTATAATCATATATACACTGTGTGTATTACTATAATCATATATACACTGTGTGTATTACTATAATGATATATACACTGTGTGTATTACTATAATCATATATACACTGTATGTATTACTATAATCATATATACACTGTGTGTATTACTATAATCATATATACACTGTGTGTTACTATAATCATATATACACTGTGTGTATTACTATAATTTATATATACACTGTGTATTACTATAATCATATATACACTGTGTGTATTACTATAATCATATATACACTGTGTGTATTACTATAATCATATACACACTGTGTGTTACTATAATCATATATACACTGTGTGTATTACTATAATCATATATACACTGTGTGTATTACTATAATCATATATACACTGTGTGTATTACTATAATGATATATACACTGTGTGTATTACTATAATCATATATACACTGTGTATTACTATAATCATATATACACTGTGTGTATTACTATAATCATATATACACTGTGTGTATTACTATAATTTATATATACACTGTGTGTATTACAATATTCATATATACATTGTGTGTGTTACTATAATCATATATACACTGTGTGTTACTATAATCATATATACACTGTGTGCATTACTATAATCATATATACACTATGTGCATTACTATAATCATATATACACTGTGTGTATTACTATAATTCATATATACACTGTGTATTACTATAATCATATATACACTGTGTATTACTATAATCATATATACACTGTGTGTATTACTATAATCATATTTACACTGTGTATTACTATAATCATATATACATTGTGTGTATTACTATAATCATATATACACTGTGTATTACTATAATCATATATACACTGTGTGTATTACTATAATCATATATATACTGTGTGTTACTATAATCCTATATACACTGTGTGTATTACAATATTCATATTTACACTGTGTGTATTACTATAATCATATATACAGTGTGTTACTATAATCCTATATACACTGTGTGTATTACTATATTCATATATACACTGTGTGTATTACTATAATCATATATACAGTGTGTTACTATAATCCTATATACACTGTGTGTATTACTATATTCATATATACACTGTGTGTATTACTATAATCATATATACACTGTGTGTATTACTATAATCATATATACAGTGTGTTACTATAATCCTATATACACTGTGTGTATTACTATATTCATATATACACTGTGTGTATTACTATAATCATATATACAATGTGTGTATTACTATAATTCATATATACACTGTGTATTACTATAATCATATATACACTGTGTATTACTATAATCATATATACACTGTGTGTATTACAATATTCATATATACACTGTGTGTATTACAATAATGATATATACACTGTGTGTGTTACTATAATCATATTTACACTGTGTGTATTACTATAATCATATACACACTGTGTGTATTACTATATTCATATTTACACTGTGTGTATTACTATATTCATATTTACACTGTGTGTATTACTATAATCATATATACACTGTGTGTATTACTATAATCATATATACACTGTGTGTTACTATAATCATATATACACGGTGTGTATTACTATAATCATATATACACTATGTGTTACTATAATCATATATACACTGTGTAATACTATAATCATATATACACTGTGTGTATTACTATAATGATATATACACTGTGTGTTACTATAATGATATATACTCTGTGTGTATTACTATAATCATATATACACTGTGTGTATTACTATAATCATATATACACTGTGTGTTACGATAATCATATATACACTGTGTATTACTATAATCATATATACACGGTGTGTATTACTATAATGATATATACACTGTGTATTACTATAATCATATATACACTGTGTGTATTACTATAATCATATATACACTGTGTGTATTACTATAATGATATATACACTGTGTATTACTATAATCCTATATACACTGTGTGTATTACTATAATGATATATACACTGTGTATTACTATAATCATATATACACTGTGTGTATTACTATAATCATATATACACTGTGTATTACTATAATTCATATTTACACGGTGTATTACTATAATCATATATACACTGTGTGTATTACTATAATCATATACACACTGTGTGTTACTATAATCATATTTACACTGTGTGTTACTATAATCATATATACACTGTGTATTACTATAATTCATATTTACACGGTGTATTACTATAATGATATATACACTGTGTGTATTACTATAATCATATATACACTGTGTATTACTATAATCATATATACACTGTGTGTATTACTATAATCATATATACACTGTGTGTGTTACTATAATCATATATACACTGTGTATTACTATAATGATATATACACTGTGTATTACTATAATCATATATACACTGTGTGTATTACTATAATGATATATACACTGTGTATTACTATAATCATATATACACTGTGTGTATTACTATAATCATATATACACTGTGTGTATTACTATAATTCATATTTACACGGTGTATTACTATAATCATATATACACTGTGTATTACTATAATCCTATATACACTGTGTATTACTATAATTATATATACACTGTGTGTATTACTATAATTCATATATACACTGTCTGTACTACTATAATTCATATTTACACTGTGTGTATTACTATAATCATATTTACACTGTGTGTATTACTATAATCATATTTCCACTGTGTGTATTACTATAATGATATATACACTGTGTATTACTATAATCATATACACACTGTGTGTATTACTATAATCATATTTACACTGTGTATTACTATAATCATATATACACTGTGTGTTACTATAATCATATATACACTGTGTGTTACTATAATCATATATACACTGTGTATTACTATAATCATATATACACTGTGTATTATTATAATCATATATACACTGTGTGTATTACTATAATCATATATACACTGTGTGTATTACTATAATCATATATACACTGTGTATTACTATAATGATATATACACTGTGTGTATTACTATAATCATATACTCTGTGTGTATTACTATAATGATATATACACTGTGTGTATTACTATAATCATATATACACTGTGTATTACTATAATCATATATACACTGTGTGTATTACTATAATGATATATACACTGTGTGTATTACTATAATCCTATATACACTGTGTGTATTACTATAATCATATTTACACTGTGTGTATTACTATATTCATATCTACACTGTGTGTATTACTATAATCATATTTACACTGTGTGTATTACTATAATCATATATACAGTGTGTTACTATAATCCTATATACACTGTGTGTATTACAATATTCATATATACACTGTGTGTATTACTATAATGATATATACACTGTGTGTATTACTATAATCTATATATACACTGTGTGTATTACAATATTCATATATACATTGTGTGTGTTACTATAATCATATATACACTGTGTGTTACTATAATCATATATACACTGTGTGCATTACTATAATCATATATACACTGTGTGTATTACTATAATCATGTATACACGATGTGTATTAATGATCATATATACACTGTGTGCATTACTGTCATTGAATCTAATAACTACCTAAACATTACTTTTCTTCAGCAATGCACAAACTCCAAGAAAAGGTATTTATTATATATTCACACTTTGAATATAAGTACACACGCATTTCAAAGAGGGGAAAATCATATCGTGAACACCTGCGTCTCTGGAATGCCAGAGAAAAATCTATCTCTAGAGTATGATTTCCGGGGAGGGTGTGTGTAAACCTCACTGAGGGGGGATTTCTACCCTATAGCATGCAGTAGTTTGACCCTAGGTCAGTGTAAATCCAGAGATTGCACCGCATGATGTCATGCCAAGGCTCCAAATCAATCTAAAAAATTCACAGGGTACACGTATAATCCAAATATCGAATGACACGCTACGATATAGACATACCTAAACATAGACGTTTGCTACGATAGCCATAGATGTTTGCAATGATAGACAAATACATGCTACGATAGACATACATTTGTACTTAGACATAGATGTTTGCTATGATAGACATACATGTATATATTTACATTTGCCAATGCACTTCCTTGTATGACAGTACTAATGAAATCGATGTTCAATTTCGTGTAACATGAATTTGGTCACGTGATCAGTTTGTTCAATCACCGCTTCAAAAGTCAGTTCCTGTACTTTCACCTGGCTTCTTGTAAGATATGCAATACAGTGGGGGATTTAGACCCACCCCCTTTCGCCACAAATTTAAATAATAGAAATAGTGTGCGTAAAATTCCAGATTGGCACCCAAAATGGCAGAGTATTTTGGCTAATACTTGACTTTCACACACACACACACACACACACACACACACACACACACACACACACACCCTTTCGTAAACCCTGGATCCGCCACTGCAGTGACATCATAACATAAACAAACGCAGCAGAATATTTATACAGAGTTTATTTTGTAAACAAAAAAGAATTTCATCAATTTATATAAGAGAAACATTAAAGATCTGTTGTTTCATTTTAAACAGTTTTAAATACCGTCTTCAACTATGCCTAAATTGCAATTTCTGAATGGCGAATTTATAAAATAAAGTTCTATGATATTGGAAGCGAAAAAATGTAGGCAGAGTTATAAGCCTATTTACTTTATGATGATAAGTTAACCTGTTGTTTCCTGGCAACTGCCATCACGGCTCTGACTCGACATGATCATAAGCGAGGCTGGTTTCAAGGTTCGAAAAATTATACATGTATTAATGTCAGGATACCGGTGCGAGTCTTCATTAAAATCCTACAACAGAAATCTCTCAAGTGAACAAAAGCTCCGTCAGTTCGTTTTTATTTTCTTTTACACACACTGAAGGTAAATAAAAGACGCAAACTACCTGCATTTTGTCTAAATCTGTCCTACTGTCTTGAATCGTCTCCTGCATGGCTACAACCGCGAGTCCTAACGCTGAACATGCCGTTGTATCTTTCCAAAAGCCTGACTAAGAGCTTAACGTTAACTTGACCCATCATATCCTTCATCGATTCTCTCAGATCCTTTGAATTTCTGTCGAAATCTGTGTTCAACAATTGCGTTTTCAACTTAGTAGGCTAGACCAACGCCAGTTTCTCCATCGCTGATCGCGACCAAATCACATCACGGATGTAGTTTACTCCGCTTTTCTTGTCTTAATTTCAGTTAACTTTACGCTCTAAATTACTTTTATTTTACACCTGCTTTGTCTTCGGGCGTTATAGGATTTGATCACGTGACCAACTTCATGTCATATCCCAATAACATTTAAAACTGATATCTTATTTCTTAAATACATGCTACGATAGACATAAATAGATGCTACGGTATACCCTAAAGTTCATTTACCTCGATAAGACTTTTATGGGGCTGTAATTTTGTAAATAATTAGTTTGATTGTAATTTGATTGGTAGTAACACCTAGACAGCGGAGAAACTGTCATTATAAAAGCTAACTCGGCTGAGTGTTCGGCTTGTGTAGGTTTCACTGTGGGCTGAGTGATCGGCTTGTGTAGGTTTCACCGTGTTCTCGTGTTATGTCTCTATGTATGACAGGTTTTGTCTCTATGTATGACAGGTTTTGTCTCTATGTATGACAGGTTTAGTCTCTATGTATGACAGGTTTTGTCTCTATGTATGACACACCCTCGCTGGGACGTCCAGTCCTAATTACACCGTAACTAAGATTGAAATACACACACATATAATTAACTTAATTGTATAAGAATTCTTCTGATATGAACTTAGAAGATGCCAACCTTTGAATACGAAGTACCAATCTGGTAGAAATTTACTGGAAAGCCCAAACACCGTAACCCATGAAATGTACTTATACGACAACATACCTGTGTAATCAGTTATTACTGATTAAGATATTTTGTATTTAAGTCATCACTACAGTATTGTTTGTTTAAACACAACATCTCTACATCGTTTCTACTACAACCATTCAAAATGTATTGCTCAAGACAATACTGATTTTTTTATATTATGGGTGTGATGTCAGGCTGAGAAAGCTGAGAAGCTTGATTGTCCTCACCCAAAAAAGTAGAAAAAAAGTCTTGTACCTTGGAGATCACTAACAGCACAATAGTTAGAGAGAAAAGCAGCTCAGATAAATCCATCTCACACATGGACAAAGTTAGAACTTCCTCATCGCAAACAGGACCAACGGCTCTCTTATCAAACCAAAGGTGATACGAATTCCTCAGGTGAAAAATTACACGGACTTTTAGTCCAAATTCCAAAGCTGCCAAGTTGATTTTAACTGGGCGTAAAAAGAAATAAGTTTAAAATGCTTTCTTTATTTCTAATCTTATCACTTACTTCAATGCGTTACAAATATCTTTTTTCGCGTATTGCGCATTACAGACACCTGACTACTGGACCTATTTTTACCTCAAAATTGAATGTTAGCGATCCATATATATAAATATTCACATTGCTAATGTCTTTGTCTTCAATATCTTTACCAAATGTAATATGATAGCCATTTCCTCATGAAAGTGATGAAGATGTAAACAGTGTGTGTATGAATCTTGGTGAATATAGTACGTCTATTATAACGGCTATTATAGCGGCTGCGAAATGAAAGTAGAATGTAAATAAAGTAGAATGGAAAATACACGAGGGTTACAACGTCTCACGCCGGCATGCTATAGAGTTTCAAGAATTTGCTTCCGTATTTATTTAAAGTGTCGCAGTTCACGCCCTCGTGTATTTTCCAAAATGAAATTCATTTCTTAATATAAACACAACCTATTTCAACAGCAGCATTTCTCTGAAGCCGAGAGAACAATGCTACTAGTATATTATTGCCAAACACCCTAGTGTAGTGTTATTTTGATAAACACGCCTTGTCGGAAAATTTTAATATTATTCACCAAACGCTGTAGTAACATTTGTTATATACCCTAACTACTAGTAAACATACTTTGAAATGTTGTTATACTCACTAGAATCATATTGAGACGTCACCAGCTGTGGGTGACGTACCACATATTTAGATTGCCGTAGCAGTGAAGGTTCTTTTACGTGCCAACGCCAGCCTGTTTAAAAACCTACGTTTTTAAGGTTATATCCGCAGTGATCCGAAAGACCTGTGATTCTCACTTCTAAACGCCGAGCGTTTGGTGAAGGAGCAATCACTACCTCTGTTTACGTCTTAGCACGCGGACATGGCACGAGTGGGGTTCGAACACACGACCTGCCGGTTACGACGCGAACGCTCTACCCCTATCCAAATATGATGGGGGTAATTTGTATCAACAAAACCTATTTCGCAGAGATTAACCACAATGTTCTCATTGTTTTCTTATACCCATAATGCAAAATACCGAGGTGTTTTATATAAAGTTGAAAAGCCAGTGCTTTCATCGAGAAATAAACGCATTGAAACAGTATTGAATGATTTCTAACTGTAGATATCGTTACACCAATGTCACGTGTTTTATCTCCCTGAACCTGTGAAGGGATCCGGGATAGAATAGGTCCTCAGTGCCCCTTGCTTGTCGTAAGAGGCGACTAAATGGGGCGGCCTTTGGAGGAAACCGCAAATACAGAGCCCCGTGCCACAACAGATGTGGCACGTTAAAGATCCCTTCTTGCTCTCAGGCCGTAAGCGACGAGCATAGGCCAACATTTAGCAGCCCTTCACGGGCAATGGCGGTGTCTCCATATGAGTAAAAAATTCTCTAGAGGAACGTTAAACAATGCGCAATCCAGAAACTTAGAAGTTTTCTGTACGTATTATCCCTATTGCTGACTTGTTTTTATATTCCTATGGAGCAGAATGTACTCAAAAACTTCTACGTGAGAAGGAAAAAATCTCTTGCCGTGTCCTTTAATTCGACATTTAGATATATTGACGACGTTTTATCTATTAACAATAATAGCTTTCATTCATATGTCGATTCGATAAATCCCTGTGAACTCGAAATAAGACACCACAGAGTCGTCCACTTCTGCTTCATACTTAGATATTTTATTGAAAGTAGATATTAACGGCAAACTAACAACTCAACTTTATGACAAAATGGGATGATTTCAGTTTCTCCATCATCAACTTCCCATATTTATGTAGCAATATTCCATTATCACCTGCATATGGTGTTGATATCTCTTAGCAAGAGCTTGTTCTGCGTATGGTCAGTTTTTAAATCGAGGCAAGCTACTGACTAACTAACAAGTCTATGGTAATGGGGTTTCAACAGTCTCGTTTAAAGTCAGCATTTCGCAAATTCTATGGTCATTATTACGATCTAGTTTGCCAGTACAACCTATCATTGAGTCAAATGCTGTCTGACGTGTTTCATACCAATTGTTAGACCGTTCTTGGCACACTGATTTTGACTACGAATAACTCCGCTTTAAATTACCTGATCAAGATATAGGGCTCACGGCGGGTGTGACCGGTTGACAGGGGATGCTTACTCCTCCTAGGCACCTTATCCCACCTCTGGTATGTTCAGGGGTCCGTGTTTGCCCAACTCTCTAATCTGTATTGCTTATAGGAGTTATGAGATTGATCACTGTTGGTTATCTTCACCTTTCATCCCTTGGTAGTTCATTGTGAGAGGAGATATAGTAAAGGGACCGTTCATATGTAACACTGAACTTGTAGAAACTCTACAGGACACATTTTAATTAGACTGATTTGATACATCACAGATAGTTTGTTGGCAATAGAGGCAGAGCACTATTGATTTTAGGGTCAAATGGTCAAGGTCACTACGGGACTTCATAGGAAAAGTTCGTTCTATGGAAAGCCGATCTTGTCATATATGAATGATTTGGTGTAAGATTTGCTTATTACTTTTTGTATCTTGATCACAAAAATTGCAATGGCGTCTTAGTACAAAACATGACATGTTGTCAGAAGTAATTCGAAAATAACTTGACAAATACAAGCTATCGACAATTCTCCTGTCCGTAAAACAGACAAAGAGAGGTGATGGATTTGTTATCTGGATCAACACTAGCCATGAACTGGACGAGTGATGACTGAAAAGGCCAGTGGAAATCGTTTTTGCAGTATGTTCTCAGGACCCATAAAAAAGAAAACTGAAGACGAAAAATGCGCATATCTGATTATCTGGGTTGGACAGAAAGGGCGTGACATATACTCCACATGGAATCTAAGCAAAGATGACAGAAAGATATTAAAGGTACACTTTGATAAATTTGAAGCATATGTAAAGCCGAGAACCAATATTATATACAACAGATACATATGCCATAACAGAGTTCAGACGGAGGGAGAAACTCTTGACCAATTTGTTACTGATCTGAAACTGTTAGTGAAAGAGTGTAACTACCAAGAACCTGACAACATGGTTAGAGACCGTCTTGTCATTGGGATCAACAATACAAATATTCGCGAGAAACTGATTAATGTAGGTAGTGATGTAAGATGTAAGATCGCTGGAGAAGGCAAAAGAAATCGCTCCTCTGCACGAAATGTTAACTATACAAGCAAAGACAATGACACATAATTCAGGAGAAGATTCCAAAATAAACTTCATAAAGAAATCTGAGAAGAAAACATCTTAACACTTTCAAAGTTATGATGCTGGAAAGAAACAAAACTATAGTGAAACAAAACAGAGAAAATACAGTGATGATCAAAAACATTGTACACGCTGTGGATACAGGCATGGAAAAAACTCTGGTCCAACTAAAGGAAAAACATGTGGATTGTGCAAGAAGCCAAATCATTTCAAGAAAATGTGTAGGAACAGGAGGAATGTGCATATTGTTGACAATGAACACGGGTATTCAAGTGATGAAGAAGAGGAATACTACACTGGAAGCATTCAGATGGTACCGCAAGTGAAGAGTTAGACTATTTTTGTAAATGGTAAACCAATGAAATTCCAGCTTGACACAGGTGCAAAATGTAATGTTATGCCGCACACTACACGTAGGAAACTGACATAAACCATAAACTCAGAAACACTCTGAAATCTTATTCAGGACACAGATATGTACCAAAAGGTGTAACAACACTCAAGGGTTACGTGAATGACAAAGTTCAGAACATTGAGTTTTTAGTTGTCGACATCAACGCAAAACCAATTGTTGGTGTCAAGGAATGAGAAATGCTAAACTTGATTTAAATAATGTCAGTCAACAGAGTGAAACAAGAACATTCAGAGGAAACACTAACAACAGGAATTGCAGCAACAAAAACATTCCAAAGGATGTTCAGAAGGAAAACGGGAATATGTTCAAAGGTCTTGGTTGCCTGCCAGGGGAACACACAATCAGGATAGATCCAATTGTTCAACATACCATACATCCACCACGAAAAGTGTCACTTGCCCTTAAGGTGGGTCGATCCTCATGTGACTTATCAATATTAATGGTTAAAAGTGCCAAATCTGTATTAATAACCATTCAATATAGTTAAATTTAATTAATAACCAAAGAAAATGTGTATGTTGCCACACATATCAGACATACAAAAACGGAAGTATATGTTAACGTCAGAAAATCACACAATCGTTAAACAGAATAATTAAGATAGAAAAACTTGTTGAAATGACAAATTTTAAATGTCAACAGTTTAAAAAAAATGTTAATTCATAAATATGTATAAATTAATTGTGGATATTAGGAAAATCATGTATGATAAACATACAGTAGAAGAAATACCAGCATAGGAGTTATTGCCCTTGACAACATTTTTTAATTACAAAGAATTGATTATCTATGAAAAATATAAACTTTTTCAAAATCAATAGTTTACCAAATTTTTTATTTTATGCAGTGAATAAAATTCCTCTGAAAGATGTATTTCTATCATGCGCAAAGTTTAATTTGATAAAGAGTTTTGCAAAAACCTATGACATCACACGGGGATCGATAAACCTTAAGGAAAAAGTGAAACATGAATTAGACCGCATGGAACGTGAAGGTGTTGTCATCAAACAACAGGAACCAACTCCATGGGTAAATTCTATGGTGACAGTGACAAAAGTAAATGGCAAAGTCAGGATTCGTATTGATCCCAGAGACTTAAATAAAGCAATATTGAGGGAACATTTCCCATTAAAGACCATAGAGGATGTTCTCACAGAGATAGAGGGAACCACAGTGTTTACAAAACTCGACGCTACCTCAAAACTCTGGCAAATTCGTCTAGATGCAGCCAGTAGCAAATTGTGCACATTCAATACCACATTTGGGAGGTACAGCTTTGCAAGACTCCCATTAGGTATCAAGTCAGAATCTGAAGTTCATCAGCGACAAATTTCAGAATTGGTACAAGGGATCGACGGCTGTGAAGCCATTGTTGATGACTTCTTAGTGTGGGGGCAGATACCTTAAGGAGCATGACAAGAGACTCGCTATTGTTATGGACGAAATCAGAAAGGATTGTTTTACATATGTAGGACACCAATTAACTTCAGCTGGAATGAGACCAGATAATATATTTAATTGCTGTTATAAAATTTAGAAATTCATTTCAAAATTAAGGATTATCTCCCTCTTGCATAGCTCTTATCCTTGGACGAATTTGGCTCCATTTTTTGGCACGCTGTTTTTGGCTATTTTTAGCTCTAAAACTTCATAGTTATTTCGGATTTCAAACATTTCGGTTGAGCATCACTGAAGAGACATTATTTGTCGAAATGCGCATCTGGTGCATCAAAATTGGTACCGTATAAGTTTTACTTAAGGAGAAAGTCAGAGTTGTTATAAAGATGAACAAACCAACTCAAGAACTACAGACTTTCCTAGGTTTCATTCAATATCTCGCGAGGTTTCTTCCCAACATGTCTAAAGTTAGCGCTCCACTTCGTCAGCTCTTAGAAAAAAAATCCCACATGTTGGCATTGGGATGGAGAACAGCAGAATAGTTTCTCAAAACTAAAACAGATGATTTGCCAAGCACCAGTCTTGAAGCATTTTGACCCGAAAAAACCTTTAATTTTCACGGTTGATGCAAGCTCAAAGGGACTGGGGGCAGCATTAGTCCAGGAAGGGCAAGCAATCGTATATGCTTCCCGAGCCCTAAATAAGAGTCAACAAAACTATGCACAGATAGAGAAAGAAACACTAGCTAACTCATTTAGATATGACAGATTCCATCAGTATATTTTTGGACGAAGTGTGACAGTGGAGACAGATCACAAGCCGCTACAGTCATTCTTCAAGAAATCTCTACACCAGACTCCAGCAAGACTACAGCGACTACTGCTTTCACTCCAAAAATATGATTTAAATGTCGTTTTTAAAC
>NC_079168.1:6607860-6620360 GCF_947568905.1 Ostrea edulis
TGACAAATGAAGCATCACTTTGAATTTGGTCGTCATTCGAGTTCTTTGCGCATGACGTCAGCACACAGATACACAAAATTCCAATCTGCGTTAAAGTATCCATGATAAACCTGAGGAATACTTATCTCATAATTGAATCCTATTTAGATCAGCGAAATAAAGATGTAAACGGTAGGCAGAGCAGCGACACTAGCTGGTGTCCCCGAATTCTCACAAGTCTTTTCATTATGGAGTCCGCTCTGACTCTCCCCCGCACATGTCGTAATATAAAAGCAGGGATAAGAGTAAGAGGAATCTCGGATTAGTTATCAACTTCATAATTATTGAGTTGATTTCAATATCCATGATGATGATGATGAAAATATCTAAAGCCTTCTTCCTTTTCAAATGTATTGACTGGTATTTACGTAGTTGGTTCGTTTAATACGTTTATAATGGGCTTGTGTTCGGGCGACAATCGATTATGAAAAATGGAATCGATAATCGGAATCGACGAGCCGAAAACGATCGACAATCGATTTTCGGCGACAATCGTTTCATCATATACATATACTTCGGATGCTCTTAAGAGAGGAAGGCCCCTATTGAGTTTTGGATCAAAAGGTTATGGTCACTATGAGACTTTATAGACACACAGTGCGAGAGGATATGCTACGCCTTGTGGAAATCTTGTTGAATACTTTTCTAATCAGCACGAGAATTTTCTCACGAAAGCATTATTTAAACAACGTATCATGTGACCATAGTTGTGTACCCTCCCCAAATATCATTGTCAGTGGATTCTTAGCTGCAGAACTCTGATCTATCCCAATATTTTCTCAGAGAGCTACAGCTCTGCAGCTAGTGGATTCTGAATCATGAGCAATGGGTTGATAGAATTCATACTGATTCATCCTAAAGGTCCACATTAAATGTGGTATCTGAGGATAATATCTGGATGAAACACATTTTAATATTAGCAAGATGAATTTAACAACCGCACACATGAACATACAATGTAAAGCATGTCTCGTGCAGTCGCACACGTGCACCATCACAATAATACAACACAACTTATCCATGATACATTGAACAGTCACATCACCATAAAATAAACATCATCATCAATTATAACAGTATTGCTCAAGAGAGTTCCTCAGTAGTTCTTCATACATGTACATAATAGTAGTATATGAACTCGAACTTCCGATATGATCATGTATTCGGGTCTATCTTGAACACCACTCAGTCAACATTTAAAACGCCATTCACATCTTCACCAAGATAATGTCTCCGTTTAGAATTTGGACATTTTGATAGAGATGTCCCCCCCTCCCTCCATGTAAGACTCCTCCTGATCTCTCTTGTAACAGCGGTACACACAGAAGATAAAAATGGCCAGAATCATCAGTCCCAGCATCACTCCGAATATAATGGCGAGTTCATGGTCGTAGTTATCAGACGAACTACTAGCCGGTGTCACGGACTTTGTAGTAGTAGTTGCGGGTACTGTAGGACTTTGTGTAGTAGTAGTTGCGGGTACTGTAGGACTTTGTGTAGCTGATCCTGTCGAACTTATCTGCACATTATTAGGGTTGTTTCCAGCTGGTTTTGTGACTTTTGAGATATTATTTGCGTTGTGGCTTGGAGCTGTATCTGTTGTTTCTGCTGTTGTTTCTGTTGTTGTTTCTGTTGTGTTTGTTGTGATTTCTGTTGTTGTTTCTGTTGTGTTTGTTGTGGTTTCTGTTGTTATTTCTTCTATATCTGTTGTTACATTTGTTGTTTTTGTTGGTGTTTCTGTTATGCCTGTTATTGATATGTTTGCTGTTGACGATATTGTTGGTGTTGTTTTTGTTATTGACGATGTTGATAATGGAGATGTTGATGGTATTGTTGATGATAGTAGTGTTGTTGTTGGTGCTATTGTTGTTGTTGGTGTTGTTGTTGTTGGTTGTGTTGTTGGTGTTGTTGTTATTAGTGTTGTTGTTGTTGGTTGTGTTGTTGTTGGTGGTGTTGTTGTTGTTATTTTTTGTGATGTTGTTGGATGTATTGTTATTTTTGATGATGGTGGTAGTTTCTGAAAACAATAATTAAAAACAAGCATTATTAGCAATATATGTCCCCTAACTCTCCATATAGTAAAATCGCTTGCGTAATGTTTTGCGTGAATAATCCTACCTCAAGAGTTTATACGCAATAAAATAGAAATAAATAGATAGGGAAAAGTATCTATTGGAAAATAGTATTTGATATTAAGTCTATAAATATTGTGAAGACCATGTCCGTTCTAGGAATGTTATTTCAACATTGTATCGTATTCTGCATTTTCTTTAATTTTGATATTAATAACACGTCAACGATGATTTCTTTATCATCGCATCAAACGTATTGGTATCCCCAGCTACTAGTTCGATTGTTGTGTAACAGTGTTAGGAACAACCTCAATTTCAACTCACAATTCTATCTCCAGGTGATGTCTAGATTTCGTGTGTTTAAAGCTGTATGACCCGATGTTCATGTATTATTTTTGTACATAATTAATTTAAAACAGAATAATTACTTTATAAAGTTATTAACTTTCCCTTAATTACATGCTTGAAAACATCTGCATGTAAAAGAAAACAGTGCGAATATTATTTAGAAAGTAAATATAGTGGGTACACATATAAATACATCTGCATGTAAAAGAAAACAGTGCGAATATTATTTAGAAAGTAAATATAGTGGGTACATATATAAAGCATCCCATAATAGACGTCTATAAATAGATCCTTGCGCGTCAGGGGAATCCCAATCTGATGTATTAACTCATACGCAACTGTCTAGTTTTAAGGCTGAAAGAGCGTAAAACAACGAATTACTAAGAGGTATTTGATATTTTTATTTCTATTAAACTTATGGTACGGTACTTTTATAACAAAATACACAGCTTTACACAAATAAGACCATCGATGATCTGAAAGTTTGAACTGGTCACATGACTGTTATTTGAAATGGCAGAGTGACGCGGTTATTTATAAACATCGATTTAAAATCAAATTATTTGGGTTAAAACAGGTGAAATAATTTATGATATGTCGTACAGCCTCATAACTACATACGTGCGATGATTTAATAGCGTTTTTACGAGATGGAAAAAAATATTGTAATTCGGACCATACAGCTTTAAATAAGATATACCAAAAAATATATAAGATCAGATATTGGACGAGCGGGTGGGTTTATCTTGATACCAGTAAATATGATGCGGCGAATCAGGCGAACTCAATGACAGAATGATATGTATGATGATATATTTCTATGGTGTCACATTTCTGCCTCTTATTTGCAAGTTATTTTTCTATAGATTATGTCGACATGCAAGATAATTATGTTGACATGTATCATAAATATGTCAACATGCAAGAAAAATATAATCAAATAAGAATTTGGAAAATTTTCAAAACTTATCAAATATCGCTTACATATGACTTCCAACATGCTACATACAACTTATTTATGTCGACATGCGAAATAGATATGTGAACATGCAATTTACTTATGTTGACATACAAGATAAATATGTGGACATGCAACTTATTGATATTGACATCCATGATGAAAATGTCGACATGCATATTCATCTCCAATGTCAACATACATGTAAATAAGTTGCATTTTAACATAAGGGGTCATCCATAATTGTCAACCATTTTCCAAAGTGTGCAAAAAGCACGCTCGGGGGGAGGGGGGTAAAAAATCGACAATTTTACCGTACGCTCTTTTTTTCTCTTGGTAGTTTTAGACAGGTCAGACTTATAAACTGAATAAAGCATAAGTGTTCTGGACAATGATTTATTACTATTTATTCCAGTACCTTACACAACAGGGAAAAAAAGTTGCTATGTAACACCGTAACACTCCTGGTCCCTTCTAAATTTTCAATTATGAACAAAATACTAGAACTAATATCTGAGAGCATTTAAAGCAAACTCATAGTTTGTTTGAAAACTGAATCTGAAACCTCAGTTTGAAAAAAAAATACAAATATCAAACGATTTAAAAAAAATTATCAGTCACTCGAGTCAACATAACCAGGTAGTTTATACTTGTTAAAAATAAATTACAGCATGTACAGGGGATGGATAAATATACATGTAGCAATATTTGCTTGTTTCCGTATATCCTTATGTTGCATTTTTATTTAAGAAATAAGGTATTATTTAAAAATATTTATCGGGATATAAATACGGGTTGGTCACGTGATCAAATTCCATAAAGCCCGAAGGGCTTTATGGAAAATTTGATCATGAACCAACCCGTATTTATATCCCGATAAATATTTTAAAATGATACCTTATTACTTATATTTACACTTTTGGTCGGTAACATTGCTGAATTGTGTTAACAACACGTTTCCATACATTTCAAATTGTTGACGTCCACAACGAAGCGTCATAGATGTTCAAAATGACGACAACACAAAACAAAGTTCTATAAAATGAAGAACTGTTTTAATTATTAAGACGCTAGAAAGCAAGTATATCAACATATACTTATACATTAACTCGGGAGTATATAATGGAAAACTCTTCCATATGTCTAATTTTAGGGGGTGGGGGAATTATGATTTAAACGGGGATGCGCAGTGTTACACTTAGAGTTGTGATGCGCTTTGACTTTTGAAAAGTGAAGACGTTGAAGACCGACTTTGAAAGATATTCTGTGGATATTACGGAGTTAACAGAAGACTGAGATGGAGGAACATGAAGAACAGGGCGGCAGTCGTCAGGTGTAGGCAAATCATTTATAGACAGGACAGAGGACGCAGCTCAGATGAATCTCCGGAAAGAACTGAACATCGCAGAGAATGTGGAACTGCACGAAGGTAAGGGACGGTTTGGATTTGGATATGTAATTGTTGATAAACATGAGCTCACTGAACGCTTCTTTTGACTCGATAATTTTTTGTAATAGGTTTTTATCGACGCCTCGCTTCGATGTCCCGACATAAACTTGGAAACCGACATCAAGCACTATGGCTGCTGTGGCACGGAAGCGGTGTGGTGTGTAGGTCTTAATGCACTTTGACGACTTATCGGCCATACATCCTGTGAATGACCTTTTTGCTAAAGCCTAATGTCATCGTCTAGCAGTAGGTACAATTCCGCATCACCGATGACCAGGGTGAAGTTGTAGCAGACGAAATTTTAGACATACATTAGGCCTAGTAGGCTAGTAACTAAAGACATTGTTTACAGAAATGCTTTTATCAATTATTGATGAAAGTCCACTGCTTGGAATACAAATAAAACCGTAAATACATTTTGTGATGTTGATTTCATCTATTGAAAGATTTCTGTAGTAAGTGAGAGCGATTGCTAGATGTGTATTGCCTTAGTAAAAGTAGTACCTGTTACCTACTTTTAACAAATGTTCATACGCACAACCCCGTAGTAGATTTATCCAGAAATAAATACGTATTGCTCGTAATAGTGTTATGTAGGAGAAAACAGTTGCAAATGTAAATATCCAGAAATAAATACGTATTGCTCGTAATAGTGTTATGTAGGAGAAAACAGTTGCAAATGTAAATATATAATTTATGGTTGTACTATATATGTTGGTTATGAATAAAATATTGAGTATTAAAGGTAAACTAATAAAATTACAGAAAGTGATTGCATTTTGGTGCAGTAAATGATTTTACCTAATGAATTTGCATATCAAACACATACATGTATGAAAACCAAATTGAAAAAAATATATATAAATTCAAGTTTCTGTTATCTAGAATCCTTCTATACATGTTTTTTTTTTTTAATTTCATTCCCTGTTTAACAAGAAAAAAAACAACATTTTTATTACTCCACTGTTAATGCTGATAGTTTGTCTTAATAAGTTTATAAATACACATTTAAAATACAAAAGTGTAATGCCTATAAAAAGAGACAAGATAAGACAGAGACATCTTCTTTTTTTTTCTATAAAAACAAAAATCTATTATATACACACACGATTTGCACATTTATAAAACATTATATCATTCATATATAACAAGAAATAGGGGTACCAATATTAAAGAACTCATTGTTTGAACTAAATTGCTCATAAACTTGATTGTCGATCTTCTTGTTGGGAATTTGAAAATGGTTGATGTACACTTTTTGAGGGGGGGGGGGGGGGGGGGGTGTCTAAAAAAGTGTGCTTTTTGCACACTTTGGAAAATGGTTGACAATTATGGATGACCCCTAAATAAGTTGCATGTTAACATAAATAAGTTGCACCTAGCATGTTGGAAGTCACATATGGGTGATATTTGATAATTTTGGAATATTTTACAAATTCTTATCTGATTACATTTTTCTTGCATATCAACATAGTTATATTGCATGTCGACATATTTATCTTGCATGTAGACATAAATTATAGAAAAATAACTTGCATACAGGGGGTAGAATTATGACACCATATATTTCTGCCTCTTATTTGCAAGTTACATTGTATTTTTCTATAGATATGTCGACATGCAAGATAATTGTGTCAACATGCAACATAAATATGTCACTATGCAAGAAAATATGATCAGATGAGAATTTGGATTTTTTTTTTTATCAAATATCGCCTACATATGACTTCCAACATGCTAGATGCAACTTATTTATGTTAACATGCAACTTATTTATGTCGACATGCGAGATAAATATGTCGGTATGCAACTTATTAATGTCGACATGTGTGATGAAAATGTCGACATTCAACTCATTGATGTCGACATGCAACTTATTGATGTCGACATGCGAGATAAATATATCGGCATGCAACTTATTTGTGTCGACACGCGAGATAAATATGTCGAATTTCAACTTAAATGATGTCGACATGCAACTTATTGATGTCGACATGCGAGATAGATATGTCGGCATGCATATTTATCTCGCATGTCAACATAATAAGTTGCACGTCAATGTAGATAAGTTGCATGTTAACATAAATAAGTTGCATGTTAACATAGATACGTTGCACGCTGACATAGATAAGTTACATGTCGACATAAATATGTTGCATATTTGCATAATCTCACATGTCGACATAAATAAGTTGTATCAGACTAGAAGTGGGCGATATTTGATAATTTTGGAATATTTTCTGATAAAATGTTCTTGCATGTCAGCAGAGTTATGTTGCAATAATCATCCTGCTTGTCGACGTATTTATCATGGATGTAGACATAAATTATTGGGGGGAAAAATTGCATATAGGGGCAGAAATATGTCACTTATGTTAAATTATGTAGATCTCACAGAACTATAGAATGTACAGGCATTTAAAATTCAATCAACCATGAGACAAGTTTTACAACTGTTGTTAAAATAATTCAACTGTGACAAAAGTGAAAATCAATTTGTATCTACCAATTCAATCATCTCGTATCAAATTTGAGATTTCTGAGTTACGGCATTACCAAAACAATAAGCCCATGGGCCACATTAATCACCTGAGTCACCTTGGTCCTGCCATTGTACTGTTGTGATTTTAAAAAGACTTTTCTTTTTTCATCAATCTTTATTCCCATGCTCAATGGTCATAAGCGCCGAGCATAGACCTAAATTTTGCAGCCGTTCACCGGCATTGGTGACGTCTCCATTTGAGTGAAATATTATCGAGCGGGATGTTAAACAATATTCAACCAATCAATCAATATTCTCATGAAAAACGTGATCTGTACCTACTACATAGGTAACCATGTATCAAATTTCAGTTTCTAAAAGTTGAAGCTTGGTGGAAAAAAGTCCAAAATACTATATTCGGCACAAAGTTCCATCAATGTCGTAAAAATCACTCAACTTTGACGAAACTTAAACGTGGTCTGTAACCACCAAAACATGATGAAAACAAGAGGTTCCAAGGCCGTATAGGTCACCAGAAACAAGAGGTTCCAAGGCCGTATAGGTCACCAGAAACAAGAGGTTCCAAGGCCGTATAGGTCACCAGAATATTACTTTTTAAAAGTATCTCTAACCTAGCGGGCTGCAAAATAAATAATTTTCCTGTTCTGCAATATATAAAACAAGATGTGTTCTTAAAACACAAAATGCCCCCGAAAGTGCCCGTACCGATGACAGTCTTTAAATGATATAAGACTAAGACATATATTAACACTGTATGACTGTTTTGGACCCGATCTAGAGTCAGGACCCTGGGTTGCGAGATTCATCACTTTGGTATTAAAATTCCTTTCTGCTTTCCTTTAATATACATTAAATTGTAATATATTATCATTAAAATCAAAGAATTATTCCTAATGATAGACATTTAATCACTATCTTGACCATTTTGGTCCCACCCTGGTACCACTGGAATTTCCAAAATATACTTTAATGCTATTGATACTAAATTGAAACTAAATGGATATTCAGGAATACGTAATAATTAAATTAAGGGAAAAAAAAATAGTTTGGACAAAAAAAAATTTAGTTCAGAGTCCGTTAAACAGAGTGTGAACTATTTTTTAATTTGTCCAATCTATTTTTTTTATTTTAATGACGCATGTTAAGGCTTGTATTGTAAATATCCTATTGATATAATTGCAAAAAATTAGTGCAATGTGCAAAATTTATATGCATAAAATTAACCATAAAATTACAGGAATTAATACTATCCTACACTAAAATTGTAAATTTCATGATCTCAGGAGCTTCAGTTTTAGGGTGGGGTCAAAATTATCATAGTGATTATTGTCTTTGTCATTTAAATTTCGGGACCCCAGGGTTTTGACTCTAAGGCAGATCCAAAATGGTCATACAGTGTTAAGGAGGTGTGCTACACCAGAGAAATTTGATGTAGATGAAAAGTGGAGGATATGTACAAAAATATTTTGAAGTTGAAAAATTTCAAATTTACTTTATTTTGTCAAAAAATACAGTTTTAGTAGAAGGTAATCTGAAAAAAAATTAAAACCCCTGCTGGACTCGAACCTGCGACCTACAGGTCAGCAGTCGGTATTCTAACCTACTGAGCTACTCGGCTAGGTATCTAACTGGAGAAGGAAAAGTCAAATATTGCTGATATCGATTTTTTCATCCATGTTTTTAAAGGAAGTCAGCCATTATGACGATGTAGAGTACTACCTTAATTTATTTCATGTAAAGTCTTTCATCAGTATGGACACTTTTGGGGACATCTGTGTTTTAAGAACACATTTTATTTTATACTGCAGCTGAATATTAGAAATTAGCTTAGATATCCAAAACAGGAAAATTGCTATACATTCCATAGCCCCTTTGGGTTACTGATACTTTTAACTAAACTGTAATATTCAGGTGACCGATAAGGCTTGTGGGCATCTTGTTAAAAATAATATTTTTAACATTCTGTATTCCCTCGATTTTTTTAAACCCATATCATGGCCCCAAGGAAGCCCAACGGGGTCATAACTTATTCACACAACATAGAGATGCTCTATATTTCGCTGTAATTATATATCGCGTACAATTTCATCCCCGATTTTAGTCCAACCCTAACTCCATGATCCCTATCTAAAACAAAAAGATTTAAAAGATTTCCCATACATTCTCATGTAAAACTTTGAATCCATATTGTGGCTACAGGCACTTGGGGCATGGATCATGGTCATGTTATTTTTGTCTCGGTCACGTATTAGTAAAATGTTATCACTGATAACGTGATTTTTACTGAACTGAATACGTGACAGAGACGAAAAATGATTTTGGATGATCTTTAATGCATATTTACAAATCATATGTAGAAAAAAGTGTGTCTATCCCAAATCACAAAAAATAATGTGATAAGGGGGTGGGGTGGAAAGACCATAATCAATGTCTAAATGATCAATCTCTAGGTGATTAGGGAAGGTCAGGTGAGCCAAAATGATCGCTGTACAAGTATTAAATTATACATATATTTACAAAGGAACTGATTGCTTAGATAGCATGCAATTACGCATGTAGTACATGTACTGTTGTACAAGTGTAGTACTCACGAACAAGCACAAAGTCATCAGTTCATGTTCACAAGTTCTATATGAAGTCATCAGTTAATGTTCACAAGTTCTATATGAAGTCATCAGTTCATGTTTACAATATCTGTGTACAGTCATCAGTTAATGTTTACAATATCTGTGTACAGTCATCAGTCAATGTTTACAATTTCTATATGCAGTCATCAGTTAATGTTTACAAGTTATATATATGATAAGGACGCTCTGTGAAAAAATCCCAATACATCTTGGTTTGAATTGTTATTCTCGATTTCATCAAAATGACATAGAACCCGAATAATGTTCCATGCAGTACTCTATTAGATAAAATTCGACGAGCTTTAGTTTGATATTTTCAATGCACACAGATTTATGATACATTGTAGTAACATTTTGTTTAAAGATGCACTGTGTTTTCTGGGAAAAGGGGTGATTAAAAATGAGTATTTTAACCAAATCTGACAAATGATAAAATTGGAAAAACTGCGTCATTGCAGTAATTAAAACTGTCCTAACGGAACTAATGCCCCCCGCAGGACAATCTGTATGGTGAAAAATAGTGAATTTGTGCGCATTGAAGAACAAACAGTTTTTTAAAGATATGATTTCGACAATAACAACATAGGTCTGCATGTAACACCCCCCCTCCCTTAAAATACCAAAAATATCCGTTACGCCCTTGTTTAAATAGCAGATGCACAACTTCATTATTCATATAAGATATATACACATAAAAAAAAAAACATTTGTTCATCGGGGTTTTTAAAAGATATACTTTAGACAAATTACGTCTATGGACAGACAAAGCGATTCCAATATACCCAGGAGTATCCCCCCCCCCCCCCCCCCCGCCTCCCTCCACCCCACAACTTCATTTGCGGGAGGTATAAGTATGTGAAACTCAATTTCACATTATCTCTTATGAAATAAAACAAGAGGCCTACAGGCCTTATCGGTCACCAGAGTATTAGTTAATAGTATCACAAGCCCCAAGGACTATAAAATCAAGAAAAACTTTCTTGTTCTGCATATCTAAGCTAAAAACAACATGAAACTGAATGTTATGATAACACTGTAAGACTCTTTTGGATCGGCTAGAGTAGGAACCCTGGGTTCGCTCACAACATGAAACTGAATGTTATAATAACACTACATACTCTTTTGGACCGGCTATAGAGTAGGAACCATGGGTTCGCTCACAATTGTGGTACAGTCCTTTCTGCTTCTCATCAATATGCATTTGGGTTTTATATATTGTTAGCAAACTGAAAGGTCTTTCAAATGAAAAAAACCCAACAACATTTAATCACAGTGACAATTTTGACCCTAACTTGGTACCAAAACTCCTACCCCTGGGATCATGAAGCCGGGCTACCTGATACTTTTAGATATCTGTTTAGTTTCAATAATATCAAATATGTTAATTAGATGGTGTACATACATGCACATGATTTAGTATCTTTTACAATTTTGGTAAAGGACTACCTGCTCTTTCTGAATATCAATTTAGTTTTAATTTAGTATCAATGGCACTAAAGAAGATTTTACACATAAGCATTATATGACAAGTTTGGCCCCGCCCTAGAGTTCGAACCTCTACCCCAAGGATCATGAAATTTACAATATTATTTGAGGCCTCTCTGCTCTATACAAGTGTTTATTCATTTTCTATTCACCAATCAAGGGCCCTCAGGTGGCATCCACAAATTTACAAACATCATAACTGTACATGATATAATCTACACATGTATACATATACACACAAGTTAAGGATTTCTATATTGACATTGGTCTGGAATTGGCTCATAACAATACTGATTGACAATGTACTGTATAACAAGGATGCTATATGGGTAGCAAGTGAAACAATATAAAATGTTGTTCCGAACACAGAGGGTACCATGGGATGGTGTCTGTGCCAAGTCAATCAGAATGGCAGTCTTGTACCCTAAGTATTAGAGATGACTATGCATTTAGTGGGTTTTTTAATGATGTGTAGTTGTAGAATTAATTTCTTTTTTTCAATAATTAGTCAGCTTTTTGTTCCTCATCGCGCAAGAATCACCTTCCAATGAATGGTTTCTTTATCTTCCCAGTAAGTACATGCTAGTACACATAATTACGACACGTGTTACAATGTACATCTTCCTAATTTTATATCCTACAGATAATACAAAATGGAATACACTGCGATCTTTATGATTAACAAGAATTATTCCCTTCGTGAGACATGGTTCTTGTATATCGAATTTTTCTTGCAAATGACCATCCCCTCTCGTCTAGTGGACGAGCGTAACACCAAAGGCAGTCTTGATCAGAACGGTAGAGACTGTCGGAATCTATTCATTTCATCATTTATTACATTAGTAGTAAAATTATACATACCGTGGTTTCGTCAGACTCGCTGTGTACCGTTACACAAAGGACAATAATTAACACAGAGAACCTCATGGTGATTTCTAAACTACTAATGAACTCACAGATTAGTACTTTTACAGATTAGTACTTCTATATTGTCATCATTGAGTCACACCGATCTGAT